>NW_026921676.1:0-10099 GCF_032062105.1 Saccostrea cuccullata | reverse complement strand
CCATATTTCATAAATTGTAAAGGTGAAATATGGCCTATGAACATTAAAATTTATATCTCTGAAAATCTCATAAATATTCATTTTTTTCATCCAGATGTATACTTTAACTACATACATTATAAAAACGTGTTTTATAGAAAGATTTAGAGAATATCCATTATCAATAAAATACATGTAAGTGTTAATGCTTTTTTGAAATTTTCTTTTTATCCAAAAAAAATGCATTGTGACTTTACTTTAAATTCACAAATATGCAAAAGAACTACAAACTCTAACTCTTGATTCCCGCCTACATTTTGCACCCATTTAATTCAATATTAATGGCAATTTGGCCATTAAATCTTTGTTTAAAAAAAGAACAGTTCTATAGTAATCGACTAATCATTTTAATTCCAGCGCTAGATAATAAATTATCATTAATACTAGATCTGGAAAAAGGGGGGTAGACGATATTTTCAAGTGAAATCGAACTTTCAAGAATCACCATAATTTGAAATAGTCTCAAATATGATAAATTGTATCTAATGTCTTTTTTTATGTTTTATGCAAATAAATAAAACCTTTATAAATTAATAAAATACAATTATTTAGTTATGAATAGCTTTAGAATTGGTGAAAAATCAGCATTTGTTTTTTTTTTGTCTAGAAACATATGTCCCCCACCCCACCCCCCCCCCCCCCCCCGTGAAACACAAAAAGCTTTGGCATAAATTTGTAAAATGACTGTCCATATTACCTGTAAAAAGGAACTTTTGTTTCACGGGGGAAAAGCTGTTTAAAAAATATTTTCCGTTTTCCGTTGATTTCTATAGTGAAAACACAAGTTTTACCAAAATTATAGAGTTATCTCTCTTTGGTATCCCAAATAAGTAACGTTTTATGAAAATTCATTTTAATAATTATCTATAAAATTTCGAAAATCATTCGAATATGTTAACTTTTGAGAATTGACTTAGAGGTAGGAGGGAGAACAATACTATTGTTCGTAGTTCTTTTCATGGATGAATAAAAAAAATTTCTAAAGAAGATAGTCAGCTTTAAAACAAATACGAGGGGTTATATTCGTGACTGGCGCCATAAAATTAAAACTGCTTTAGGTACATCAATGAATTTTAAAATATCTGGTTAGCATCATCTTTTCTATCTATAGAATAAACCGCAGATCATAAATTTTATTTTTAGATAAATAAGTGATGCTTTTGTAAGCTATGGTATGTCCAAGCGGCGCAACCTCGAATATGGCGTTTTTTCGACCGAAGCATAACTAAGAAACACTCCTTTCATATGAACATTTGACATCCAAAAATCTGATAAATTCATATATGGTGGGATAATTGCTTCATAAAATATGAAGTTTTCAATTATTCTGAATGTTTATCGTTAATTTGACATGGAGTGTCTAAACAAATAAGTCCTTGAAAATGACGTCAAAAGGGGGAGGGGTTTCACAAAATAAAGTTTTGGCCCTGAAAAAAGTGGTATAGACCTAAATGTTTAAACTCGCTATGGAGAAAATAAATGTATCCAGATTACTTTTTTTTTCAATGCAAAAGAGGTTCTGAGAGAAAAGGGATGCACAGTTAATGTCGAGTCCGAGTCAAGGTGTGAAAAATCATTCACGTCAAAAAGTGACGTTGATCTATGTTGCAGATATTAAACTCCCAAAAGCAAAATATGCTGACACAATCGAGTATTTAACTAATATTATATGCATTTAAAGCCGCTGTTCCTGACATTTTAAAGTCATAAAAACAAGACGGGTTTAAGTCCTTACTCAACTCCAGGGAATCTCATCAAATTAAGTGTATGAGGTAGACGAAGCGGACATGAAAACAATATTGTATTCGGCGACGGCGCCGGGTAACCATATAAGATGAAGATATACATGTACACAAAGTAAAGCGTGCATTACCTCCAAAGCATCGAATCCCAACAGGCTTTACAGCTAGGTTACACTTAAATGCAGGCGCCATGGTTATGTTACAGTCTTTCATAGAAGTCTCTGTACCGTCACATGAAGCCTCAGCTATTTCGTAATCTGGCAGATTAGTTTTGTGAATAAATGCGGAGTAATATGAACCGGTATGTACCCTAAAAGTAAAAACAAACGTCACTCAGATAATCGGAGATTACAATTGTGTCTTAGAGATAACACTTTTAAGTTAAATAAGACTAAAACTGAGCATTAAATGTTTTCAAACGGAAGCTTTCTGTAATAAGGAACAAAATGCGTTTAAAGAAAAAAAAATCCTCATTATCTTCGAGTTCGAAGATACAGATTTAATTTATATAACCTTGAAATCGATCAAAATGAATCTCTTTTCGATCTTAAAATAAATATTCTTAAAGAGTATTTAACTAAAATGCTTGCCTTTTCTCCAAACCAATTGTACTCATTATGATGCAAGAAGTTGAGATATATATATTTTAGCGAATTTTGAAATCTAAAATTTTTTTCATATTTATTTTCATTGCCTAACGTTGACGTCTTTTAAAGTTGTTTTAATATATGAAGTATATGGAGATAATAAAAAGAAATTTGAGGTAAAAAGTCAAAATATGCAGATGCAAATATAAAGCGGAATCTTCAAAACCTTTCAAAGGTGGGATCATGTAGTTATCACAGGGGTTACATACCAAACCCGTGACGTCATTACTGTTGATCATGCAGTAGCAGAGTGAAAGTGAAATGTAACGAGAATTGATGTAAACAAACACAATAAATCGGAGTTTGAAAAAAGTCAGTATAAAAAATTATATTGTATTTTTTGAATATCATGTGTGATTCCACTGAACTAAAACTATGAATAAGGCATTAATGTTATAAAAATATTTCCTGTATTATCAACAGTAAAGTCTTTTAATAAAAGATGAAGATATAAACAACGTAAAGCGTGCATTACCTCCTAAGCATTGAATCAAAAAAGCAAAAGTTACACTACGCAGGCATATCGTTATGTTACATTTTTGTCATAGAAGTCTCTGTACCGTCTTTTGAAGCCTGGAAAGTGCATCTATTTTGTAATCTGGCAGATTTTTTTGTGAATAAATTGGACAAATTTGGGGAAGGTATGTACCGAAATTGTAAATAATTATTTCTATAATAGGACAGAGATTACAGCTTACTTTTCAACAACTGGTGTCTTTAAATAAAGCAAAGTCCCACATTAAACTAATAATCATGGAGTTAACATCCCATGATGCAAAATTTATGTTATTTTGATCTGTTGGGACTTGCAGTTACTTGGAAATAGACGTATCCAAAAAAAATTAATTAGTCATCTATTAAGAAAATGTTATTCCAATCTTTTATCTGAAGCAAAGTTGAGAGTGTTATCCAGAATTTGCATAATTACAGCAAAAGTTTTATCCTTGACTTTTCCTATTTTTTTAACTGCTCCTATCGATGAACCAGTACATTGATGGAGAAATCTAGCCTTGTAGTCCTCCTCCATTTTGCCTTAACAATACCGCGTTCAAGTTTATTTATCATAGGGCGCATAAATCCTTGGGAATGAGACACAACTTTTAACTGCCCCTAAAATGTTAAACTGGTTATTCCTTTACTGAAATTGCAGCGTTTTAAACCTACTGGTACAATGAAACACACTAGAACCATCTTCCATGCATATCTGATCAATGTAGGAAAAACAGGTACTTAAAAATAAACTTGCACCAAAACCCTTAATCTGGGACGCCGACGCCGAGGGTATAACAAAACCCTCCCCAACTTCGTTGAGATGAGCTAAAAACAATATAATCTTACAAATTTAGAAATAATTAAAGTTGTCTGCGTCAACTGCCTGCATCTCCGTCCTGATTACATTTTATTCGTTATATCACATCAATTAACTCAAATGAATGCACATACCTTGAAAAAGGGGAAATATAACAGTGATCGATCACATAAAAATTACAATAATCCAAATCTGTTAACTGAACAAAAATACAGACCCAATCTGTTAACTGAACATAAATACAGACCCAGGTAACTAAAAAAAATTTATATCTATTATAGAGAATCTAGAGTCCATTTAATATAAACATGATAAATGTAAACTTACACTGGTAGTCCAAGCTGTCTGCAGATAACGTTGAGTACGCTGAAAACATTATTCCCTGAAGGATTAGAGTACCATAGACACAAGGGATTCCAGGTCCCATTACTGTAAAACTCCACCTCTCCTTTATCCACAGCGGACCTATCCATAAACCGCAGGCCAAAATCTGCAAAACAAAAACAGGAATAGTGAGTAGCAGGTACGTCCTTCCCCCACACTCCGGATTGTTTAACATTAAAGACAGATGATATAAGCAAACTTTTGTCATAAGAATTTTGAAAATGACGACTTCTCATGTTTTAATGAGCAAAATAAACGTTTTATTGGGTAGTTTTTAATTTTTCAATAAATCTTTCAGAATAATTGAATTAAAAATGAAACATAATTGTTTCTCTGATGTTTTGGAGGTCCTTATTTGTTCTGTTTGTTTTTTGTATTGTTTGATGGATTTTTGAGCTTAATGTTATCTTCATATAAATACACTATGGATGGTAGCAGAAAAGTAGAAATTGAACATCAAAGAAGAAGGCTTACAATTCCTAGATATATAAGGTTTTTTGATTTGTATCAGTTACGACAAAAATAGGCCTGGGAATATATGCCTATCCAAGCATCCATTATTTTGTATGTATCACCTGTCCTTATAGCATTGTTACTTTTTATGTCACTCACCTTTACATTTATTCCGGGGTGTTGCTGATACCCCCTTTTTACAAAGACATATTGGTTTTCCATTGTCCAAATGACAAATGGAGGTTTTGGAATCACATGTGTGCTTTCCAGTCAGACAGTCACATGTTTCTCCAGAAAACCCGGCTTTGCACGTGCATTTTCCTGTATCACTATCGCATTTCTCAGTGTTGTTCTGATTACAAAAGCATGGAAGGCAGTCGTTACCATAGCGCCATGTCGGACATTCTTAAAGACAAGAGACAAAAGAATATAAAAGTTGCTGTTCTTCAAAAAGAACAGTATGGATGTATTTCTTACATATATCATCTGAATACAAACTGTGTGGCAAAGAAACAAATTTATTGAAAATAGCTCTCATTTTCACTGATAGCATGTAATTTTTTTCATTATATTTAAAGTAATTGTCTTAAACTGTAATGATGTACTTAGAAAATAAATAAAGCTAATTAATAGTTGTACTTCTTCGCCTTTTATCAGAAACGAAGAAGAATTAATCAAAGAATGTAACCCTGCCTTAAGGTACATTGATACTCTGATAAGAGATGACTTATCAGTGTAAGTAATGCAAATCATAAAGTACGCCTTTTTTCAAATTTTCTGCTAAATTGTTTGTATATTTATCCCTTTGGAACAACAATATTCTTGCAAGCTGTGTTTAACCCCTTACATGGTACATACACATTTCTAAGCCTCCAGTGTGAAAAACATGTATAGTGTAAACAAATATTCATAATTTTATTAAAACTGCAGAAATCTAAGACTTCAAGTTCATTGGGATTGATCTGTTCCAAATACTTTAACCTGGTCACTCATCTGGAAAATGTAGGTCAGATCCAGAATACGAAACAAGTCTGGTAGTGTCCATCCCTAGATGCATCATGTATGCAAGTTTGGTTCAGGTATGGCTTATAGTTACTTGTAAATAGACTTGCTTCTAAAACTTGAACCTGGGACGCCGACGCCAACGCTTTTCGACTTCGTCGAAGCTAAAAAAAAGCAATATGAGTGCTTTTAAACCAATGGAACCCTGCCTTAACATCGGGAAGATGATCCCACCTCTGATGTTTTGGTGGTCCGTGTTTGCTCTACTCCTATTTTATTTGTTTTAAGGACTTTTGAGCTTGAATACTGTTCGGTATCTCCATATATTTCAACATTAACCTTGCTCAATGAACTTAAAATTTCACAACTACGATAGAGATACTCAGTGATTTAATTCTTTACATTTCATTTGTTTGGTAAATTCTTATAAGTAAGTACTATATATATAGTTTACTTTAATTAACTTTAGTAAAGCGATTTTTACAATGAATTTCAGATAGATCTATTTTATTTTTCAAACTTCCTTCAAGTACTTTTTTAAATTAAGGCAAACTTTTTCTTAAATATTTACATATTTTATTTTTGAAATTATGTTATTTACAATATAATGATGCACTTAATCTTTTAAAAAGTTCTAATATAAGGTTTCATGTAGTAAATTAAAGTGTCAAAGTATTCACTAAGGTAAGCAATATTTAACTGTAGTAAATGTTGGATAGGGAAAGAGTGGAGAACATTTTCAAAGACATAACGCATTTTCACAATATACTAGTAATCGATGAATTCCCGTCCTAAAACGAATTCCCTCTGATGCAAAAAGAGGATTTTATATAAAAATTTGGGGGACATTTTGAAAAAATAAAAAAAAACAATATGTAGTTCTTACTAAAACTATACAGAGAAGGTTTCTAACAAAAACAAGTCGTTTTTTCTGGTGTAAGTCATATCAACAGAGACAACGTCAATTGTTTCAGTCTCTTTTGCAATTTCTGTCATTCAAGCCTAAAAGTGACGGTTTCCTCTTTTGCAATAATTGCTCTTCTACCCTTTATGAGTTTTCATTGTGGCTACGGACTGATCTATTATCATTTTTCCGTTAAAATGTGGTTGGCATTGTTTGATTTGAATGAAAAAAATTGTTGTTTCATATTTCTGGTGTACTAAAGTGGCATTTGAAAACATATTTCATTTCCGAAACGCAATACATTAACCAACAATCATTAATTATATGAGTATATAGGCACTGGCATTATATCAATAACTAACACATATACCAGGGGTATTTGTACGTTAAAAATCACAGGCCTTATGGCAACTAAATTAAACACAACCAAGTAAAGTTTGCATAAAGACTCATAGATATATTTCTGTTATTATATAAGATGAATTTAAAGTATAAGCAAAATGCGAGAGGATTTTACATATAATGGTCCACTACTTCTGCTTAACATTGTGTATATATCGCATAAGTAGAAAAACACTTAGATATACCACTTCAGCCACTTCAGATTTTTAGTTAATCTTATCCTATACTTATCAGCTACACAAACGGGGAAACAAAAGTGTAGTTCTCATCGTCCGCGTGGCGCAGTTGTTAGAGGGTCTACTCTAGAGTCGCGGAGTAAGTAGTTGAAACTTGCGTCGCGAGTTATATATATATTCATAAAATGTTGGCATTATGTTGATGTACATTTAGGGATGCCTGCTTTCAGACTTGATTCAGATGCTGGATCTAGGGAAATTTTCCAGATAATGGTGAAATTTCATTCCCAAGTTAGTATTCACCCCTTTGGTAACCAAATTTGCATGATATACATTTAGGGATGAACAACTACCAAACATACTTCAGATGCTGGATATAACTTACAATATTGGGCCCTTTATTTTATTTCAAAATAACTATGATCCCCGTGGTGATAAAACTGGTATCCCTGATGCATCTGTGATTGCACACTACCATATACTAGTAAGCTTTAGATGCTGGATCTGACCTACAAATTCTGAATAACTAGCGAATCAGATTTAAGCTTTTGAAGCACCATGTTTCGCTACCAAAGGGATAATTGTAATTCAAAATAAACTTGCTTTTTATACTTTAATCGGAATACCAGCGCCTACGCAAACGTTGAGGTATAGAATAATCCTAGCTGCATAACTGTAGCTAACCAAAAATATATATTAACAGACCGGAGATTAACAGTGCCATCCATTGAAAAAATGGATATTTATTGCGCATAAAAAGTTGCGCTTGGTTCAGGATTAACTCTTCCAACGTGATCGAGAGGCCCGGGTTCGATTCTCGTTCTCGGCGCCGCGTCATACCTTAGACGTAAAGATAGGTAGTGATTGTTCCTTCGCCAAGTGCTCGGCACTAGAAGTAAAAGTCACGGGTCTTTTGAATGTGACCTTAAAAAAGTATATATTTAGACGATTTTCGATGTTCTCATTTCAGGGCAAGGAGCGTTACTAACACCAGTTATAAGGAATACTTTGTTGTCAAAACAGTGAAAGAATGTTATATTATTAGGGACATACGGTCAGTAATATTTTGGTAGGACAGTTTCAAAAACACGGAAAAATAAATCGAAAAACAGCGCACCAACTATTTGGTGTGCATTAAATGTACATGTATAGGTTTCTTTTTCAATGGGTGGAACTGTAACTTACATGTCAGTATATTTTTCGGAGAGCTACAGTTCGATCTGCTGTTAAGAATAAGCCCATCTAGACGTAATGGACTTAATAATAGAGAACAACTTGACCATTAAGCTGGCCCATGAACCACATGCATGAAAGAGTGTATTTACTCACGTGATCCACAAATGACTGCAAAACGAGGCAGATTGCCACAGCTCCCTAAAGGAATATCTTTGTCAAAATGATAAGGACATTTATGTACAGCTGTTTCATTTCCAAGACAATGATAATTCCAATGCTGTATGGATTTAGACTCCTCGGGAATATCTTGGATGGATCGAAATTCTGCTACACATCGAGTTCTGAATAAATAACAAACACAGTATTGGGAGTATGCTCATCTCAGTATTTTCATAACAAACAGGAATATAATTTCAACAAGCTGTTTCATCATTTCGACAGACGTTTGTCTGTCTGGATTTTTTTTAAATTAAATAAAATTTATAGTTAGTTTTCTTCATTTAATTGTTATCAAACAAGGAATAAATAAGCTATATATTTCAAACTTTTGTCAGGGTTTATTCCAAGATAGAGTCAGCATTTTCATCTTTAAAGCAAAAGCTCAAAGTGGATTAAAGTGTCAAATATATGAATTTCTGACCTTTATCTTTGACACCGTGCTACGACGGGTTTTGTGTAAGTCATAGGGAGTTGTAATTATCTAAATTTGTCATCGCAAAATCTCAAACAGAAAATTCAGAACTTATCTAAAACTATGTTATTCCATTTTCTGACCTTCACAACGAAGAAATAGGAATCCTTTTTTACTATATAAACTTTTCTTTTATAGAAAAAAAAATCACCAAATATGGTAAGATACATGCATTTGTCTTTTAATTAGTGAAAAGATATATTTTGCTATAGTTTGATGGACAAAAGCAACTCACGATGGTTGTCCTACTTGTCTGCAAACAACACGTGCGTTCTCGACTGTCTACCAGTATGGACACATATTGTATGCCATTTCTGGTTGTAATGGGCTTCCACAATATAACTTCCATCCTCGGACTCAAAGTTCGTGAGTCGAATCAGATCGAAACCTTAAAGAATTCAACAATGTGCTTCACTGCAACATGGATTTTTTTTTATTTGAAACATGAACATGCATGCCCTATGTAATGCATTCATGGCTCTAGTACATCATATGGAACATCCAGTTGTTAATTAAATTCTGTAAGTATTAATTAAAACTATAAAATTCTTTAATTTTCAACGAAGCATTAATAATTACCCTCCAATAACAGTATCATTATCCGGTTGTCTTTCTGTGCCCGTTTTGTTCTGACTATTAAAAAATGCTGCAATTCTTTTGTTTCATACGATTGCGGACGAAGCAATATTTATCACCATAACCGGTGCAAAGTACGATGTGAAAGATTTTGGGACCATTCAATAGTGATGGACAAACACTCTTTTTGTAAGTGAGAGAACACTTTCTATTCAAAATGATATATGAATGGTAATTTTACTAATACATGAATATCATCCTGACATAAACCCACACTGAAAACCTGTCCTAAAATGTAAAACCTTCTTCTTCCTATCCTCACATTTCCAGATTGTTTTGAAATTCAATATTATCATTTAAAATTTCAGAAACACAAGCTACTCCAAGTAAAGCAATGCCAAAATCATTATATATCATTGAAAAGAAAGCAAAGGTAAAGAACTTTATTAGGTAATTACCAATATTTGCCCCCCCCCCCCCAAAAAAAAAAATCAAACTTTGACTGAGAAAAATTTCATTACGTTCATAAATAGGGGTATATATGCTGACTTCAAAGCAGTGAATATTTTCATAAGCAATGACGTCATATGTTTTAAAT
>NW_026921675.1:0-10208 GCF_032062105.1 Saccostrea cuccullata | reverse complement strand
TGTGGAGGCTTAATGGGGGATCAAATAATGCCCTGTATGGAGGCTTAATAGGGGATCAAGTAATGCCCTGTGTATGCCTTAATAGGGGAATCAAGTAATGCCCCTTGTGGAGACTTAATCAGGGAGTCAAATAATGCCTTGTGTGGAGACTTAATAGGGGATCAAAAAATGCCCTGTGTGGAGGCTCAATAGGGGGAAAAAATAATGCCCTTATGAAGGCTTCATAGGGGATCAAATAATGCCCTGTATGGAGGCTTGATAGGGGATCATAGTATGCCCTGTGTGGAGCCTTACTAAGGCATCAAATAACACCCTGTGTGGAGGCTTAATGGGGATCAAAAAATACTTTGTGTGATGGCTTAATAGGAGATCAAGTAATGCCCTTTGTGGAGCCTTACTAAGGTATCAAATAACACCCTGTGTGGAGGCTTAATAGGGGGATCAAATAATGCCCTGTGTGGAGGCTTAATAGGGGATCAAATAATGTCCTGTGTGGAGGCTTAATAGAGGATCAAATAATGCCCTGTGTATAGGCTTAATAGGGGATCAAATAATGTCCTGTGTGGAGGCTTAATAGGGGATCAAATAATGCCCTATGTGGAGGCTTAATAGGGGATCAAATAATGCCCTGTGTAGAGACTTAATAGGGGATCAAATAATGCCCTGTGTGGAGGCTTAATAGGGGATCAAGTAATGCCCTGTATGTAGGCTTAATAGGGGATAAATAATGTCCTGTGTGGAGGCTTAATAGGGGATCAAATAATGCCCTGTGTGGAGTCTTATTAGGGGATCAAGTAAGGCCTTGTGTGGAAGCTTGATGGGGAACAAATAATACCCTGTGTGGAGACTTGGGTGGGAATAAATAACACCCTGTGTGGAGGCTTAATTGGGGATCAAATAATGCCATATATGGAGGCTTGATAGGGGATCAATTAATGACCTGTGTGGAGGCTTAATAGGGAATCAATAATGCCCATCGTGGAGACTTAAAAGGGGATCAAGTAAGGCCCTGTGTGGAGTCTTAATAGGGGATCAAAAAATGCCCATTGTGGAGACTTAACAGGGGATTAAGTAAGGCCCTGTGTGGAGACTTAATAGGGGATCATGATGCCCTGTATGGAGACTTAATAGGGGATCAAATAATGCTCCTTGTGGAGACTTAAAAGGGGATCAAATAAGGCACTGTGTGGAGTCTTAATAGAGGATCAAATAATGCCCCTTGTGGAGGCTTAATAGGGGATCAAATAATGCCCTGTATGGAGACTTAATAGGGGGTCAAATAATGCCCCTTGTGGAGGCTTAATAGGGGATGAAATAATGTCCTGTGTGGAGGCTTAATAGGGGATCAAATAACACCCTGTGTGGAGGCTTAATAGGGGATTAAATAATGCCCTGTGTGGAGGTTTAATAAGGGGATCAAGTAATGCCCTGTGTGGAGCCTTACTAGGGGATCAAATAAGGCCCTGTGTGGAGGCTTAATAGAGGATCAAATAATGCCCTGTGTGGAGACTTAATCAGAGATCAGAGTTTAAGCTCACATGAGCCTAAGGCTCAAATGAGCTTTTCTGATCAAAATTTGTCCGTTGTCTGTCATCATTGTAAACTTTTAACATTTTCTTTTCTTCTCAAGAACCACTGGGCCAATTTAAACCAAACAAGCCACATAGTATCCTTGAGTGAATGGGATTCAAGTTTGTTCAAATGAAGGGCACACCAAAAGAAATCAAAATTAGAAAACTAGGGATGTCAACGAATAGTCGACTATTCGACTGTCAGTCGAAAGGACCGACTATCGAATAATGCGACCAACTATCGACTAAATAAAATACAATAAAAAAGAGCGATAATTCTTGATTACAAATTTATCTGTTTATGAAAAAGTTGTTGACAAAATTATTTTTCTGAACAAAAACTGTTGATTTTTCATTATCAGTGTATAAATGCATATTAATTTAATGCTCTTCTATAATCTGATAATTGTCAATAACAATTGTTTTTCTGATAAATTATGAATCACAGTGCTGTTTTTTTTTCTAAAATTATAATTAAAACACGGTTATTTAGTCATTATACATTCCATGTATCCATAATATTGTTTTTTTAGTAATGTTCAAAGGTTCACATACGGTAGCCGAGACAATTTTTGACAATTTGATAATTACTTTAATAAAAATACGCATACTTTGTAGTGTTGTAAGCTAGGGCATTTAACTGTATTAAAGTTACGGTAATCGCGGTATTAACAATGTCACACGGGCACCTGACATGTAGATGCAGTGTTTATCGTATTTTATTTATATGAGTTTAAAAAATATTTGCTGGTAGTTTTTGTTGATGCATATTAAAACTAAATAAATATAATTTCATGTAAACATAATATATATAGCCACAAGTCAAGTGCCTGTGAATATCTGTCAAAAGCATACGTAATGCATACACCAAAGAAGGATAACTCTTGCATAGTCTATGCAAACAAAAGTAAAACGGAAATCAAGAATTTATTATGAAAAAAAGGTTCCGAATAGTCGACTATCGTTCGAATAATGCAATCGAATGTTCGACTAAGGAAAATATATATTTTGACATCCCTATAGAAAACGTTAATCTTCAACTACAACTTTCTGGCCATCCCATTGAAAATGTTAGAACAGAGAAATTATTAGGTGTTCACATTGATCATACTCTTCAATATACAGTACTGACCGGACACAACCTAACAGAAAGCGAACCCGGAGCAAGACCCCGGGTTCGCTCTCGGGTCCGCTAGGGTTCGCCCTGGGTTTGCTAGGGCTGACCCCGAGCAAACCCAGAGCGGACCCGTAGCGGACCCCGAGCTAACCCGAAGCGGACCAGAGAGCGAACCCCAAATTCAGCAGCGGACCCAGAGCGAACGCAGGTTTGGTATTTCTTTACAGAGCTGTCAATCAGGATTAGCGATTAACCAATCAGTGCATCAACCAATTAAAATAGCATACTGATTTGTCGGTTAGGATATAAGATCGGCCGTGTTGATTTAACTCGATATAAATCCAAACACTGTACATACAAGCAAAACGTGTGACTGTGCAGAGTAAATCTATTATGATGATTAAAATATTATTTAATATTTATTTATTTTAATTCTCCGAGTTGTATTTTATATTTATATATTTATTTTCTTTTTTTATTAAAGCAATTAATTAATTATATGCTTAATTTTCCACGTAGAAGAATACATGAATATTTACGTTTTTATTTTCTTTACTTTTTTTATACCAGTATTTAAAGTCCATATGGTACATAAATTGGGTAAATATATTAGTCAATGCATAAAAGTGGAAATCAATTGATATTACAATTTTTATGGACAAAAAGAGGAGAAAAGAAATATAGTTGGTCTTCAACAATTATTGTAAAATTTTATCATCTCAAGATACTAAAAGTTCAGGAATATTAACGTGCCAAATATTTAAATATAAATAGATACAGGAAACATCAAGAGAGAGAGAGAGAGAGAGAGAGAGAGAGAGAGAGAGATCATAACTGTAAACTCTCATTATTAGACTTGATTTTAATAATAAAACCTGATGACTTTTACTTAAATTTTTATGAGTCGTCCTCCTGTACTCAAATTGTTTTCTATATACCTGCTATATGAAGCTGGACAGCTATTTTTTTTTTCAAAAAATATACATGTACAGGAAGATGTATATAAAGCACAAAAATTGACCAACAGTTTTCGGGACGCTATGTCCCTTCCTCAGGACAAAGAAAAAAGTTAAAAAGTCATAAGAACTAAGGAAAAAGAGAAACCAAAAACAACTAGCACTACTACTAAACTACTAAACACTATATATTTACATATAGTTCCATGTTGAATTGGAAATTTATATAAACACTATTAAAGAAAGAATTCCGGACTGCTATGAAATACGTCCGGTTTTTCGGGGTATACTCATGAAGTGCGATTTACATAATTGAACGAATTAATTACGCTAATTAATCACGACATTTAATAAATCGTGCATTGTTTCATTCTCTCAAAATGGCGTAACTATATTTGACAAAGAATAATCAAAGAAATATAATATAGAAGGGATATTATAACATATGAATTATGATCTATTATAAATTTTGAAATGTTTTAGGACTAATTATTGGGAAAAAAATATTGATAAAGGCGTGAGCAATACATACATGTAGTTATGTGGGTTGTTCGAGAGTTGGTAACGCAAACTAACTGTAGAGTTACACTAAATTGAAAGAATAATCTTGTTAAGTATCATCAGGAATTGGGTCTAATTCACGTTCATTCTGGTGAAGTCATTCAGTTTGTTAATACCATAAGGGCGGAATGACTTCAATCTGTGCATCCAGAAGGAAGATTTTCATATACACCGTCACACATTTTTTTTCATGCCCAAGAAGATCAAGAAGATTAAGAAGATCAATAATTTTGATGTAAATTTTGAATAATTTAATGTAACACGTAAATTGAGAAATCATAAATTAAAAAAATTAAATAATTAGAATTTTTTAAAGACAGTGTGTGTGTGTGTGTGTGAAATAGGGGGCATATATTAATATATTCTTATCGGGTCGGGAGAACAATAATTATTATTTTTTGCCTTTTTCTTTATTCTGATAAAAATCATACTCGCTCCAAAATTCTGACCGTGAAAAAGATCTAATATACAGTGTAATTTTTTTTTTTTAGAAAATGTCCGGTAAATATTTATTATGAACTTTTAATGTGTAACTACTATAAATGAAATCTTAATATATCAGATGTACAAAAGGTTACATGTAATTTATAGATGCGATATCATAATTCTTGTGTTTAGCAAACATTTAAACCACGATTTAGCAAAACTTAAGGAATATCAAATGTATTTTAAAACTATATAAACCATGAATTTAAAAGGTATTTTGTTTAGATTTCTTTCGTCAGTTTCACTTGTACACCATTCGATACACTGAAAATTAATTCAACTCCCTTTTCTTTCCCTTCTTTTTTCTTTCCTCGTTATAACTTATGAAAAATAAATGCCTTTTAACCCGTTGTTAAATAAGTTTGAATATCTTGGGATCGAGAAATCACGGAAATTAATTATACATATACATGTACATCTACATCGAATGTACAGTTGTATGTTAGAAAATTTATCAATGTTCTCCATTATATCACTGTTTACATGTACAGTGTACATGTCCGCGTCGTCGCATAAACAACAATCATCAACCCACAATACCATTACTGTACTGGAATATACAAGGGGCGGGACTTACTGGCAGTGAGATTAAAGCGGGGTCCGCTTCACGCATCAGTGCGTAAAGGGGTCCCAGAAAGCGAACGCCGGGTTCGCTCTAGCGGACTCAGAGCTGACCCCGAGCGAACCCGGAGCGTACCCATAGCGCACCCGGAGCGGTCCCAAAATTTCTGAAAGCGAACCCGAAGCGGACCCCGAGCGAACCCGGGAAGCGAACCCGGGGTCCGCTCCGGGTTCGCTCTGGTGTTTGGTTGTGTCCGGTCGGTACTGTATTTCGCACGTAGATGCAGTTTGCAAAACCCTTACTTATAAATTATTTACCTTACGAAAAATTAAAAAGTTTGTATCATTGAATACTAAAAAGTTATTTTATAATGCATTTATTTTACCATCAATTTTATATTGATTTCTATTTGGGGTAACTCTCCTCAAACTCACATCGATAGAATATACAAACTTCAGAAACGAACAGCTAGGATTATTTTAAATGAAAGATATGATGCACCTTCAATGCCATTGTTTAACATTTTAGGCTGGTTAACAGTTTACGAACTTCTATATTTACAGAAAAGCATTCTAATGTTCAAAAAATTTATCATATGTCTCCGGATTATATGCATGATTTTTTTGAATTTCAAAGTTCTGGATCATACACATTACGCTCAGAGACAAATTCAGAACTTCGTTTACCAAAATATAAAACAAATTTATTCAAAAATTCTTTACAATATTCAGGGGTTATCTGGAATGAGTTGCCTATTAGTATTAGGAATTCCCAATCCCTTGCAATATTTAAAAGTAGTGTTGAAAATTTTTTACTTATGAAACATACTGGTTCTACATGAAATTTATGTTTTCCTTTCTTTTCAATGAAATGCCAATATTTAATTTATTCTGTTGTAACAAAGTGTTTATATTTTATTGTTTCATGTTTGTAATTATTGTCTTTAATGTATAAAACATTGTATATATGTTATAAAGAAGGCCCTGAGGAAGAGTAGTGCTTGCACTAATAGGGTTACCTTCTATAAATAAAGTATTATTATTATATTATTATTAAGGGCCATGCCCTCTTCAAAAAGGAGATACATGTAATTATGAATTAGTGAAAAATAAATGGCATCTTTTAAAAATCTTCTGAAAAACCACTTGGACAGAAAAGATTAAACTCATGTGGAAGCATCCTTAGGTAGTGTAGATTCAACTTTGTTCAAGTCATGACCCCCAGGGGTGGGGTAGGGCCACGGGATCAAAATTTAACATAGAAATGCATAGGAAAAATCTTTAAAAATCTTGTTCTTAAGAACCACTGAACCAGTAAAGATGAAACTCATGTGGAAGCATCCTCAGGTACTGAAGATTCAAGTCTATTCAAATCATGACCCCCAGGGGTAAGGTATGGCGAAAATGGGGGTCAAAGATCAACTAAGGAATGCATAGGAAAAATCTTCTTCTCAAGAGCAGCAAAGCCATGACTGGTTATATGAAATTATCCATAGGTAGTGTAGATTCAAGTTTGTTAAAATTAAAACCCCAGGGGGTTGGGTGAGGCAACAATGGGGGATCAAAGTTTAACATAGGAATACATTGGAAAAATCTTTAAAAATCATCATCTCAAGAACTGCAAAGCCATGATTGGCCAGTTATATTGAGGCATCCTCTTGTAGTGTAGATTCAAGTTTGTCCAAATCATGACCCCTGGGGCAAGGTTGGCACTATAATGGGTGATCAAAGGTTTAAGAAGGATTTCATAGAAAAAAAATCTTTAAAACAGCAAAGCTGATTGTTCATATTTATATGAAATGTTACAACGCACTTTGAAAAATTACGCACTTTGAAAATTTTTTTCAAAGTTCATTAAATTTGGGACCAAATCAACGCACTTTGAAAAAATAAAATTTCTTTTCAAAGTCCGTTAATATCGACCATATTAACGCACTTTGAAAAAAAATGCATAACTTGGTCAAAATTTTTCCAGATCTTAGGTATGATAAATAATTGAACCTTTTGGATAACTTTTCGGTAATAGGGTCACTCCAGGATGTGAAACAGAGCGATTTTGATTTTTCCATACTTTGAAAATTATTTCGCTCTTAAATGTTTTACTGTACTTAAATTTTTCAGTTTGCATACATTTTTTGTCAAATAAAATTTATTGAAAGTTTTCAACATCATAGTAGTTATGCAAAATAATACATATATTTGGGTGTAGCATAAGTATTGGTACAGGCGGGGGGAGGGATGGGGGGTTATGCACACAAATGCATGTCTTGCATTTAAAGACATACGTATAGTTACATATCATAGGCATTGAAAATTGGGTCCAACTTTCAATTTGCTACCGACAGCTATGTACAGTGTATACGAAAAAGAGAGTTAGACTGACAGTATAGTCCTTCTACTCGTCTTCACCTTGTTCTCAATGAGGGTAAATCAATACATGAAAATTAAAAAGGTTTTCTTTTAAAAGATCAATTATTACAAATTGATTCTCTCAATTACTACGATCTAAGTGTAAATTTTTTTTATACACATTTTTTTCAAAGTGCGTTAAATGTCCACAAGGTAAAAATGTTGATGTACATTCTTAACGCACTTTGAAAATTTTTTTCAAAGTGCTTTGATTTTGTCCCAAATTTAACGCACTCTGAAATTTTTTTTTCAAAGTGCGTTGAATTTGTCCCAATTTTAACGCACTTTGAAAAAATTTGTTAAAGTGCGTAATTTTTTCAAAGTGCATTGCCACAATGGAAGCCTCCTTGGGTAGTGTAGAATTAAGTTTGTTCAGAT
Source organism: Saccostrea cuccullata (assembly GCF_032062105.1). NCBI lineage: Eukaryota > Metazoa > Mollusca > Bivalvia > Ostreida > Ostreidae > Saccostrea > Saccostrea cuccullata. The sequence continues at coordinate 2,169 of NW_026921675.1, read as the reverse complement.
CATGAACCCTGAGGGTAGATGGGGCCACAATGGGTGATCAAGGTTTTATGTAGGAATTTATAGGAAAAACTGTTAAAATTGTTCACAATAAGAACAAAGCAATGATTGATCCTCAATATAAAAGCATCAAAAAAGGTAGTGTAGATTTTGTTCAAATTATTACCAACCAAGAGAATAGATGAGCCATTAAGGGTCCTCCACACACACACACACTTATGTTCTCGTATTATGGAGCATTACTTTTAACAAGCATATCAACCTTTTAAAAACTGGCCAGGAATGAAAATGTAATTAAGACGTATTCTTTAGAATAGTAATTTCACAAGTTTCAAGATATTTTTCCCAAGGCATTTTCATACATAGCACAAAAATTTTTGTCTTACTCAATCAATATATTTTTAAGCTCACAAAATAACCATAAAAATTTAATTTTATTGATCATTTATTTCTTAGAGAAATTTATTTAATTTATAAACAATTAGTAAAACTCATTTTCTCTAAAATACATCTACTGAGTAGAGAAAAATTAAGGAAGAATCCTTTTGACGTAAAGGAGAAAAATCAATGAATTAGATTACACCAAAAATTGAATTTTAATGCACTGATGTAGAAAATTATTTTCAAAATCTTTGGTATCAAAGTCCCTTTTTGGAGTTTTTTTTCTGATGCCTGGGACTCAAAAACATTGGCAAGTGTCCGCATACGTCATCATACAATAGTTACATTATTGGCTACTGAACTGGACAGATATAAGAAAGGAAAATTAGAAACGATACTATTTTATCAAAATTAGAAACGATACTATTTTATCATTATTTATAAACACAATGAGATGATGTTTATTGAAATGCACAAATAAGTGTGCAAAAATATCAACTTTCAACACAGACTCTAGCTGTTGACGATCATATGGCAGTGGGTTGATTAGCCTGAAAGTATATAGATAACCTTAAAGTTCTCCTCATACTGGGACCCACTGTTTATGAATTATTATGTAACATAAACCCAGTCCTTTGTCTTTCTTTTATATAAAAAACAGATCTTTTTCTATTGGTCACTCCGTGATCATGCCATGTGTTCATTTTCATGATTAGGGTGTCACTCTCAGTGTACTGCATTCTTTTCCCTTGACAAAACCTTTATCTCTAAAGCGTTTGAACGACTGTCTTACATGCAAGGCCAGGCAATTCGTCACTGCACAAACTACATAAAACCAGAAGTAAAAGTATTTTTCACTATATACGTCACAAGTCACATGGTGTGGAGGACCCTTAAAGTGGGCCATACTTATACAAAGGAATATAAAGGCTATGTCAATCAAAATTTTCATCTTATAAACAGCAAAGCTATTATATATCATAATAATATAAAAGTACCTGTAGGAAGTATAGGTTTGTTTAAATACCCCCGTCCTCTCTTTCCCCTGAACCCACTTTTATATTTAAACTTTTTAATACTGAACTGATTTTTGCTTTTATCTAGCCAGTTGCTCAGGTGAGCGATGTGGCCCCTTGGCCTCTTGTTCTTGTTAGCATGGGAATCTTGAAAAAATCTAAATAACCACAAAACTAACCTTACCAGTAGGTAATGTTCATGACTCATGGGGCTCTTGTACTATAATACTATTAAACATCTTATTTACATGTAATAAATACAGGATTTTTAGCTCACCTTGACGAAGTTAAACCTCAAAAAACAGTACTTGTGATCATACACATATTTTGGGGGGTGCATATTCTCTTAATTTTAACTTTTTGAATGTAAGCATAATTTAAATCCATGCATGATTATTTACTTATTTTCTCCTCAACTGTATCTGTATTTTATTACAAAGTATGTAATAAACATAATAAAACATACCCTTTTCAACATCACATCATGTATCAGCCCTCGACCAATATAAGCCCTTGGGCCTAAAAAATATTCCTTAAAACAATTGTGAAACTAACCAAGAGAATTAGATAGTCCACGGGGCTATCTCATTTTGAAATGGGATAGACCTTAGAATTGGGACTGTCCATAAAAACACACACACACAAAAAATTAAACACGAAAAAATGCATCCGTTTTTATTTTTGTATACCTGTATCATGTATATTATATATTTATTTGTACACTTGTTTTCATTCATATATACGGGTATATGTTTCTAATCATTCACTTTGTTGA
>NW_026921674.1:0-10175 GCF_032062105.1 Saccostrea cuccullata | reverse complement strand
AAATAATCTACTATTCTACTGATTTTCAACTGTTACTTTGCCACAATACTTTCAAGTACATGTATACCCGCACCAATATTTAAAGTATGCTTTAATCATGGCGAAGTAAATCATGATATGATAGTACTTGTGTGAAGGCTTAACTTCCTTTCAATATTTTATCTAGAGTCTCTTTCAGTATTATTGAAAGGTATAGAGTTTTATTTATATTTTTGCTTTTCATTTTTTTAGGGGGGATAAAAATCCCCCCCCCCCTTTCATTGTCAAATAGGATTTGCCAAACTTATACAAGCTAAAAGTTGAAATGAAGGAAAAATTAATTTTTCCTATTAAAGAGTATTTAAACCTGATTGTTGCATGGTTTGATTTCTAAAAACAAGTGGAATATCACTCTTTAAGCAATCATTAAAAGGAGGAATATTGAAAAGAAATTTTATTTACTTGACAATTAAAAAATCTCTTTTCAAACACAATTTTAGCATTGAAAGACTACGTGAATCTCTGAATTTTTAATTTCTCACTTCAAAATGTTCATTGCAAGTCTGGTTGTTCTACCGAGGGGTATAAAAAGAATATGTATTTGCAAAGATTTAATATCTTTAAATATATTGTGATAGTCTGCATGTATAGGATGGAACATATGAAAAATATACAGCATCGAGGCGTCCTGTCATCCATTTCTATTTTTATTCACTCGTCCGAATGAAACCTTATTAATTCGAACAAATTACTTATTTGTACGCACCGATATTAATTCGTCTGCTACAAATTTCTACTTTTTCCCAACAATTTTTTTTTTCTGAAACAACGTATCAATGGAGTCAGTTAAGAAAAAAATTATATTCATAAATTTCATCTCCAGCGTGCGTTTGATCCATTTACATGTACCATCTTTGATTTTCTAGGTTTGCTCCTTTATCAGAGAAATGAAGATTAATTGATTGATTGTTAATTGCTTAAAACTGATTTGTCAATATTTCGACAGAGAGAAATGAGGAACTTTATTACCCCTACGTGCTAAGAAGAACAAAGGTCAAATCTATTCGAACAAATGCATGAATTATTCAAAGAAAGAACAATTGTAATACACAGCATATTTTTCCCTTTCACCTGTTATAAATTTCGTATCACTTTAAAGGGGGTCATTTTTCAATGGGGGTCAATTTTTTATAGGACTAACATATAAAATAATGACCCCTAGGACTCTTTTCTACAAAAAATGATTTTTTTTTCTACGGTAGGGGGTCATTTTTTGTCGTTGAATTTTGTCATTATTCGATGGGGGTCATTATTCGTCTTTACACCGGACCTCTCCCTTCGAAAATAGGATTTTCGAGTTCAGGCACCCTCTTTCTCTCAGTGGAACACGTTGAACCATCTCTCTCTCTCTCTCTCTCTCTCTCTCTCTCTCTCTCTCTCATTCAGTGTTCAATCATGCTCTATTGACCAGCACTGGTTGGTCACGTGGCCAAGGACTGAGTAACAATTCGCCAGACTGATATTGGAAGCCTAGCTATTCAGTAGCAGTTAATTGCGATTGCATTTGCAAAGCTATCTATACGACTTACAAGCATTCCTTCTTCATTCAACGACGAGAATACAGCAAGAGATTCCTTCAGATTGAGGTAAGTTTATTTATGTTGTTTTCTAAATTAACTATTTCTAGTTTATACAGCGTTCCGTTGAAAATGGTGAGTACTCAATCATTACCGCCACTTCTGGTCACTGTCCGAGAAGTCCTAGATCATGACCTAATATAGACTCTTTATTTACAAATATGCGTTGCCATATTGCTATACTTAATTATTAAAAAAAATTTAAATATGTGTAAAACAGCTTGAATATGAAAGTGTAGTCTATGCATGAAAAGGAAAAAGACAACATCTGTAATGTCTACGCATGCGCATATTGAAAAAAATTCCGGGAAAACCGGGGGAAATATATCACAGTAAAACTTAAATTTAAAATAAATTGTTCATTGCTTGTCGATAAAAGTTAAATTTCTCAGTATGAATAATAGTAATTAATTAAAATTCTGATGTTGATGGCTTAAGTGTTTGAAGTTGGATTTCAATAAAGGGTATATCACAGGCGGGGATCCAGGATTTTTTTCTAAGAGGGGGGGGGGGGGCACCCTCTAGATCCGCGCATGTATACAAATTGTTAGTTCCAACTCTCATGCAGTGGAACACATTCCTTTAAAGATAAAATGATAGTACTTTTAAAGCTTCATATCTTTGACTTTTCTTACCAATTTTACATGGATACACTTTTTAGCCGGGCTTATTGCTCAAAGAGCAATTGCCGGCTTATGTGATCCTGTTCAAGGCAGGATGTTGACCCCATAGTCGCCATTTTAAAGTTACGTGCAAAAATATAGTTCTTACTCTCAACCGCTTTTGAGATAATACAAACGCTAAATAAAGCAACAAAAATAAAACAAAGTTTTATCTATGTAAAATAAACATTAGTAGTAATGACTTTGAAAACTTCATAAGTCAAAGTACATAGTTCATTAGCGTAAGGATTTTTGATAATCAGTGTTACCGTAGTTCTCTACACATAAGAGGTAAAGCAGGAGAGGGAACCAGACTGGCCTGTTTGTTTACATTCAGCTGCGGTACCAGATTAATTCTGATTCTGACAAAATCGGACCGTGGTATTAGGATTGAAAAACTCACTGTCAGTGTCTTACCATTTATATTGATAGTTTTAAAATAATTTTTTCATCAGAATATAAACGTGATTCATGTAAGAAATCCATTCTACTCTGTAAATGAGCCCGGCTCTCTGTACTTCTGAGTACTTTGATTATGGTGGGGGGGGGGGGTGTTACAAGGTCGTTTTCTTGGATTAGCATATGTATTTATTAACTCTGCAAATTCCAGGGGGTGTATTCCTATTCCTGACCCTCTCCCTCTGTAGACTGAAGCATGTATCATGTGCATGTAGCTCCAAGTTGACCAAATGTCATGCAGTGGAAAACACTCCTTTAGAGATGAGTGTGTAAGCCAAAACTACTAAAGACACTTGAGACAGTTCTGGCCCAATCTCCTAAGCTAGCTAGATGACTGGAATTCATAAAATGTTCAATTTATAATTTTGATGATAATTTTGCCATGATTATTCTAAAATATATATTTTAGTGAAATATTCTTCAAAATGCTATTGCTCCTACAGATTTTGTCTGATTTCGGTATATTTCCATTTCTAATTTTTCTCTCTTTGATAACCTTTTGAAAGTAAGCGGAGTTGATTTCTTGAAAATTCTACCGTAATGTAAATTAGGCAGGTCAATAGTTCAGGAGCTAAGGAGGTCCAATATGCATGCAAATCTCGTGCGCATCTGTCTCTGAGTCTGACGCTAAGGAGGCTAAATATGCATGAAAATTTCGTGCGGCTACCGTTGTGTTTGACGTCAGTGGGCGAGGACTATTGAAATTGGGATGGGAATCCTCGTGTAATTTAAATCTATGTCTGCATTTTTAAATTCTAACTCTACAATTTTATTTCACAATGAAATGGAAATATAAGGAATCACTGTCTAGTTAGTATAGTATGCCAGGGACATCAACAATAGTGGGAAACATGGGATAATTTATGCATAACGGGCTTTGCCCATTATGCAAATTATCCCATGTTTCCCACTATTGTTGATGCCCTGGCATACTATGCTAACTAGACAGTGATTCCTTAAATATAATTTGGCACACAAGTAGACTACACTATGATACATAATTGCCATGGTTACTAAAATGGAAAATTCTGAGGAATACAATCAAAAGGCTAATCCTCCTACAGTTTTGGCCTGATCTAAAAAAAAAATTGCTTTGCAAATATACTTAAGTCCATAATTCTATATTTGCTAGCTTGATGTTGATGAATGCCCTTGTTGCCATGGTTACTAGAAATAGAATTTTCTCTAAAATAATTTCAAAATACTGTTTTCCTCTACCAGTTAATTGGTCTGATTTTAATATATAACATAAAGCAAGTGAGTAGATGACACTGATATACGTATATAATTGTTTTGTTTGTTTTGTTTTGTTTTTATTTTGAAGAATAATGTTGCCATCATTACCAAAATAAAAATTTCTGTAATATTCTTTAAAAAGAGTCCTTCAGTTTTAGTCTGATTGGATCTTGCCACAAAAAGAGACTAAATCAAGGATCGTTAGATCCATTTATTGCTTTATGTTACAAAGTTTCAAGTACAATATGCTGTTTTCTCTTCCTTGGTTATTAAGTTATAAAAACAATCTAATAACTTAATTAAGGCTACAGTCTTGAAAGAGTCGACTTCTGGTTTCTATGTCTAGCATTAACAGTTGAATTATTGGTTTTGAGGTGTTGAATTAATCAAAAACAGACATGCATGAAAAATGACTATACACTTGCATGGATGAAACTTCAGATACACTTTCTGCTTGATGAATATACCGTAATTCATCAAGCAGAAAGTATATCACCCCTGCGAAATGATCAAGAATAATTCTTGAACTTTTAAGAAAAGTTCATGAATTATATTCATGAATCAGTTCATGAATTGTTCATGAAGATCCCATGAAGTTAAAATTGGACACTCATGATTTCATGGATTTTATTCATGAAAACCAAGTTCAAGAATATTCAAGAAATATTTGTTGTTCATGAACAAACATGGATTTTTTAAATGTCTGCAAAATGATCAAGAATAATTCTTGAACTTTCAAGAAAAGTTCATGAATTATATTCTTGCAAGCATCCTTTCAAGAAAAGTTCATGAATGATATTAATAGGTTCAATGCATTTTCATGAACTATTCATGAATAATTTGTAAAAGTTATTTAGGAATGTTCATGAACTATTCATGAATGTTCTTGCTTTTTGTAAACAAAAATGTAATATGTTATGCAAAATGAAAAACTGTAAAAGAAAATATTTTAATTGCATCTTGAAAGATTTCACAGAATTTTTGTTTTCCAATCATGGTAATAAAATCTTTGTTCAAGTAAACAACTCTGATAAGTGATAACGATAATAAATAAATTACGTAGTTCATTCCTAGTAAAATTATGAAAAAATTCAATTCAACGCGACTCTTTGCAGAATCCTTAACCTTACTTGGTCAAGGGGAGAGTGGGTTCCTTATTCAGCGTATTTCAAAGTGTATGCGGCCTAAAATGGAATGATTTTTAATCCAAGTCTCACTGTCTGGCAGAAAAGTGTGTTCAGCAATTTGTGCATCAGCTTAAAGGGCTTTCAAGGATTTTGAGCAGAGGTGGTCAAATAAAAAAAAATCTTATTGGCTTTCCCTGTGGAATTTTCAGAATTTCATCATTTGGATCCTTTGATCGATTACGATTCATATTTTCATTCCTTTCTTTTGTTTTTCTTCGAGAGCCTGGATTTTTTATATTCTTTTTTTTTTGGCAGCCAGAGTTTTTTTATCTTCTGATCTCAACTCATCAACATTATCTGTGAACTGCTTCTCTTTTCCCTACAAGAACAAAGATTTTCTGAAAATGCTCATAAATGTGAAAACTTAAGACTTAATTGTTTTTTTTTCATATTTGTTTAATTTAGTTCTGCATCATAGGTACTGCCATATTTTAAAGCATTCCGAGCGGGAGTTTAGCCTGTTTCCCTTGCCCGCCATGTTCAAGATGTTATAAGTGAACAGGATAAATGTTTCAATCTTTAATAAATGTTTCAATCTTTAATTATTAAATGTAACGTAATTTGGTTGGATCCTTACTCATAACAAAGTTTGACAAAATTTTCATTAAAAAGGATATAATTGAACTCTTACAAATAGACAGTAACATCTTGACAAATATCTCACAGATTGAGCAATTGCCTCCATTTTTTTGTAACTCACAACTAATATCTGCAGTTATGAAGTAAAATGATCCTCTGGATATTCCTTCTTCGTATTCTGTTATTTTCTTCAAAGGTTGACAAAGAACATGAAGAATGACTACGCTAATAATCCTCCCACTCTACCGATTCACTTTCCAACGTCTCGCGCGTTTCAAAGTTTGCGCCTTTTAAAAAATGTCATGAAGAGCTAATTAAGAAAGAGTTTCGAATTGCCAAGATTTTTGTTAAACAAAAAATAACAAACACTATCTGAATGATTTTTCACTGAAATTAATTTTTTTAATTAAATATAAGTTAAAATATATATTGAATTGGATTTTTTTTTTACATTATTCCTGTAGAGCCATAGTTTCATATTTAAATATGGCCGCCTCCATATCAGAGGACAACAAATATCTCTTGGTACCGCTTGCCCTCAAACTGAGTACCCTGAGCTATGAAAGTGTACAGGAGAATAGACTACAAAATACGAATGTGGTTCATGTCATAGCTTCTTCACAGCCATGCAGCCTGTGCTGTATCATTTACACACGATGGACAGAAAAATGTGACTTATGACTGCATCAAAATATAAAGCTTTTCGACCCAAGAATGGTACGGTACAGTACGGACAAGAGATATAATTTTTTAGTTGTCAATAAATTTATGATACATTGTACGAAGATTATGAAATTTTTCCTAGACTCTAAGTCTGTTTCATTTTCTTACAACTTGTTAAAAGTTTGACAAATAGAGAAAATTCGGTCGAACAAAGTTGTGTCGTGAAAAATGAGATAATTTAAAGCCCATTATTATTATAGCTGGCCAATTTAAATGATGAAAAAACACTAGTAATTCAATATGAGAAAAAAATGCTGTCAATATTGATGCAGTGTTCTTTAAATTAACGATCATAATTTAGTTATAATCTCCCTTCTAGACAGTTCATAACAGAGTTTTATTATCCAGAAGAATGTAATTTATCGATTTCATAGAGTAGAAAATAGTGATTTTAACCTCCATCATGCATGTTCCTCTACTCGGCTCTGATCCTATACTTTCAAATCAAAACAAAAGCATGTTATTAATTAAGTCAGGGGCTTGTTCAACAATTGCATCTGCATAATTATGGGAGTAATGATCGTGTTTTCTGGCGATCGTTTGTGATAATTATTTTGACAAACATTTTTAGTCTTCATGAAAATTCATGAACATTCATTACCTTGAACTATTAAGTTTTTTTCTTTAAACTGAAAATTACCAATATTCATATTTGTTCATCATTTGTTCATGAGCTATGAATTATGAATGTTTTCATGAATTTTATTCAAGAACTACTTTTATGAACCTGTTAAGAATCCTTTAAGAACTATTCATGAACAGTTATGAACAACTCATAAAGGTTCTTAAAATCATGAATATCATTTCGCAGGGGCTGAAGGTTAAAATTTGGCAGCAGGTTCATTCCTAAATAATTATATACATGTATAAGGCCCACCTAGATGAAAAGGCAAGGATGATTGATGCACATACAAAACTTTCTTCAGATACTTCCATGATTTCATCAACATTTTTGGATGAGTGAAAAAAGACTCAAGGTTTTTGAAGTAGTTTCTGGATCAACCTTGCAATGATGATGAATTATAATGTAGAGGTGTACATGACTATCTGCCTATAATGCTTTAGATGCTGGATCCAATATACATTAAGTTATTGAAGCAGGTTCAAAAGACTCATTATAAGTAACTACATGTATTAACCTTACCTAGAAGAACTTTGCTTGAATGATGCACCAACACCACAGACTTGCTTCAGATGTTGTCACCTGACCTAAATTTTCCAGATGAATTAGTATGTTTAAGTTTTAGAGCTGGTCCATTTCCAAGTAGATAAGCCCTATTGTGAATATATAAACAAGCATTGTATATATATGTGGCCATATTTGTATACTAGCTACCGTACACTGCAGAAGCTGAATCTGACCTCCATTATACAGTCGATCCTCCCTGGGACCATGCAAACTTGTGCTGATGTTACATAATACTTATGTGTATGCAACTTAGGCCTAGAAACAACAGTTCCTTATGTTAAGCCCCGACTCTTTCTAGCTCACCCCAATGAAGTTTGGAGAGCTTATGTGATACCTATGGTGTCAGCATCCCAAGTTAAAGTTTTTGGTGCAGTCTACTTCGGGAATCAATCGCCCTACATTAATCAGTGATGCATGGAAGATGTTTTTGGTGTGTTTCATTATACCATTCAAGGTTTCAGATGCTGCAGTTTTAGCAAAGAAATGACCAATTAAATGTTTTTCTAAAGTATTGGTTAGCCTTATGTTGACCAGTTGCAAACTTGCACGGATGATACACACCTATGGACTTGCTTCGGATGCTGGATCTGTAGGGCTGAAACGATACGGCCCCTCCACGATACGATACGTATTGCAATACTTGTGTCACAATTCAATTTTTTCAATACGATACAATTTAAGAAAGAAAGTATTCATAAGTTAAAAGAAAATGTGTTCAGAAAAAAAAGTAAAAGGTAGTGATACAGATGGAATCCGGATAGGGCCACGCACTTCACTATCGCACCATCGAGCATCAAGTTAAAGGTCGAAGGCGCGATAATGCGATGGCGCGATAACGATGAAACGGTGTTGCAATAACGATGATGCGATAGCGCGATGACGATGATGCTATGGCGCGATGGCGATGGTGCAATAGCACGATTGAGCGATAGTGAATATCGCTTCATCGTCATCGTACTATCGCACCATCGTCATCGCATCATCGTGTCATCACTATCGCACCATCGCGTCATCGTGTCATCGCATTATCGCACCATCGTCATCGCATTGTCGCGCCATAGCATCATCGTCATCGCGCTATCGCACCATCACTTCATCGCTATCGCACCATCGCCTCATCATCATTGCATTATCTCTTCATCGCACTATCGACCTAAACCTCGATGATGCAATAGTGAACTGCGTGGCCCTATCCGGATTCCATAGATACAATAGAGAAATACTACCAAGGGTATGCAATTTAAATAATCAAATCAAGTACTAGCCCAAGGGCTAGTGGCAGCATTAAACTTACTTGCCCCAAGTAAGAAGTTATTAGCCCAAATATAGGGGGAAAAAAATTGAAATAAAACTAATGTTGAGAAAATATTAATTGTTGAAAAAGTCAGGGTACTAACTACTAAGGTCATTCTTTTTAAAATTAAAGTATAATTTCACTATTAAAATTAAATCATATAAAATTAATGATTATGAAAGAAAATAAAAATGAATTTAAAAAATTATCTGATGTTCCTTTTCTGATTATTTTGCACTGCCACTACCCGCACCTCAGATCTCCATATATTTTCCATATTCAAAATAAGGAGAAAATGCGGACGGGAGTATTTGGACTAATTTTCCGCATTCATTCCAGATTTCCGTAGAATAAAATTTCCAGATTTTCTCCGTATTCAAAATATGGAGAAAATGTGGATGGGAGTATTTGGACTCTTTTTCCGTATTCTCTCCAGATTTCCGCATTTCCATATATACAAAATATGGAAGTATTTACTTGGTTGATAAAATGCGGAAATACAGAAATCTGGAGAAAATACGGAGCTAATCACATGGTTGTAAAATGGCTTAAAAACGCTACATGATGCATACATACATAAATATTTACAAAACCATCAACAATGTGCAAATTTTTATACAATTTATTATATCATTATGAGAAAAACATATAAATGAATGAAAAATTTACACATTATGTTCATGAGCAATGTATTGGATCTTATATCTTTGACAAACAAACAGAGGAGCATGTATGGTAAAAGTTTGAACTCTTATTTAAGCCACAAATTCATCATGGAAAAAAATAAGAATGTGGCATTTTTTTTTTTATATTTATATTAATTCAATGGAAATCTATTCATTCTATTTAAGCAAAAGTGGTAGTGAAAAGTTCAACACTATTAGATATTGGGGAAAAAATAACAAATGACATAGCATTGAATATTTACCCCCCAAAAAGCAATTTTATAGACATTTTTTATCAATCTGGATCACATTTGCCATTTTCTACCTGCATCCCTGATTCACATTTCTCACAATTCAATTTATATCTCAGGTCTGTGCTTTTCACCCATCTGTCCAATAAAAATTTTCTTCAGACTTCTTTGTAATTTGTAAGGTCACTGCATGTTTCAAATTTCTTGCAGCAGCACTTGCGGTTGAATTGGCAAATCCTATCAGTTAAAAAAAATACTTAAATTATAATGGTGCAATATTAATAAAATTTATATTAACTGCTTTTACTCCTTTT
>NW_026921673.1:0-10021 GCF_032062105.1 Saccostrea cuccullata | reverse complement strand
GAAAATTTGCGAGAGACCTTTGAAAGATGAAGATGGAGTGGAGAAAGAAAGGGGGGGAAACCAAACTTTAAAAATACCGTATATATTCTTTTAATCCTTGCGAACAATTGTAATTGAATTGTTTCTTAGGTCTTTCCGCCTTTCTTAGGATATATTGATTTCAAAGCGTGATGACCGTAGCATACCGTATTTTATGTTTTCTTCGGTAGAATAAGAATTAATCACGATGGTTTCAGTTTCACAATGTTTGCGATCGATCATTTATCCGCGAAATTCAACCTGTTGTAAATGCTAGCATTAATGTTTAAACACGTATTAATGCTAACATTACTTTGAAATTAATTTCTTGCAGTGTGAAATTAAAACCATTGCGATTGAAATTTTAACACATGGAATTCAAACAACTTACAGAATATGGAGTTATTTTGACAACAATGTCAATAAAGTTTCATATTTCTAATCATTTGCCAACAGAAAAGTTCGCTATCTGCTGCTATGTGACGTTCTAAAACGTCATCGTATTTTTCATTTTCAATGAGACTACTTATCTTCTCAAGTTTTTATACCCCCGCAAACGAAGTTTTGGAATCACCATGTCCGTCTGTCTGAAGACAAGATTTTGTCCATACCGTTTCTCAGAAACTATTGGATGGATTTGTCTGAAAATTTATACACTTGTTATTGACCATATGAAGGTGTGCACCTGGGATTTTCATCTTGATTAGCTGATGTTTTTGTATTTTACAGGCATTTTTTTCTTTTTTATTTTGTGATTTTGTTTGGCTCATAACTAGAAAACTATTAGACTTACGATCATCAAACTTGGACAATTTATGCATCTTTGGTAGACGGTGTGTCCCGACCTATTTCAAGGTCACTGTGACCTTTATTTCAGTGATTTAAAAAAAAAAACTAAGTCTTTAAAATTTCAAATTTCATAATCCTAAAAAATGTAAAAATATAGTTGTATTATTATCAAAAAATGCTAAATTAATTAAAAACTTATTTTTTTATCATATACTCTACAGCAAATTCTGTAACAAATGTTAATGATTTGAGAGGAATTCAGTTTGTCCCATGGGCATAATTATCAAGCACTGGTCAAGGAGAATTTTTGATTGCAAAAATGTGCATGTCAAATTAGAGAGAAATAAATGAGTTCATTGTCGGGAGTTACCTGGCAAGAGCATCATGCAGTATTACTAAGTATCTTAATTCATCTCTTGGGAGTTGGGCAAAAAGAAATGGCCTCATAGTTGCTTGTGTTAATTAAGAGTTCTTGATGGCTGTAGTTCAGGTAAAGATCTTTCAATTGGTGTAATGTAATTAAAACAAACTGATGTTTTAGTGTATGATTAAAACTGAATAAGTATTGTATGATTTAATTAAAATTAGTTATACATGTGTTCATTGAAAAAAAAAATTACATTTCAATTTTTATATATTTGCAACAAATTGCAGTCATGTCTCACTTAGAATTTTATAGTCTAAAGAAAAATAAATTTTTGATTTTTTTTATTAGACTGTAGCATTTCCATTATTTTATAAAATATGCAATGAACAATTTAAAGCTGCAGATGGATATTTGTTAAGCTCTAACACAGCCAGTTTAGAATTATATGATGTATTATTTGTTTTAATTAATCCCTACACTGTAAGTCTCTTAGAGATGTATGTACAATATTTTAAACATGATAAGAAATGGAAATTAGATCATTGAAATCTGTGTCAATCTGTTAATCAAGGTTACTTGATTTTCTTGCACCCTAACCAATTTATGATTATCGAGCAATATTTGATGGGCGTATCATGCTGCACGGCGGGGCACTTTATTAGACAATAGTGAACACCTCTTACTAGATCCATGAGATATTTCTGAATTGGCACCTACTCTGAAAAACCCAGCGGGGGTATTTGTCCCTATTGGACAGTTCTAGTTTTTACAGCGAAGGACAATTTTAATCCATAATTTGACATATGAATCGATGTAACAATTCTTAATTTAAATTTCAAGTTTTTTTCCGTTTTTTGCTACTTTTACAGAGAATAATATAGACATTATTTAGTGTACTTTTTATAATTTACTAAATTCTGAACTGCTCCGCAACCCGATTTTTGCATTTTTTAAAACTGGATAAGCTTAAAAATAAATCGTGATAATTGAAAATTAGAAATCGTTCGAATCTTTTGTTATAATATTTCTATCAAATTTAGATAACATATGACGTTAAATAAAAAAAAAAGATATGACAGAAGTCCATGAACTTTTTGAACAACCCTCGTATAAACATTTAGGAAAGGTGTCTGAAGAAAAATGAAGTGACAATGTATAATCAATTTTGACGAAAATGATTAAATTTGATCGGACAAGTTTTGTGCCGACATTAGAGGGGACATCCTTTCCTGACCTGGTTAAATAAAGTTTTTTTTTTCAGTGCAAATGATTTCTTTCTCTTGTTTTATAAGTGTGGCAAGGGTACTCCTTAAAAAGTCATTCTATTGTGAAGACTTCATAAAAAATATCCCCATATTCTAGGATTATCAACTTTTGCATCATCTTTTATCATTTCTTAGAAAGTCAATTATTTTTTCGTCTTTAAAAATGTATGACCCAGGAGAATGATCTACATTACTAAATAAATACAAATTGCTCATAAAGATGGAGGGAAAAAATAAAATCTTTTTCTAAAAAAATATTAAATTTGAATTTCCCCCCCTTTCCCCCACGTTCTAGTGAATTGTTAAATCATAAAGTTGTAAGATAGTTAGGTGTCTTTTCTTTAGTGGGAAATATATATAATTTGTTGTTTCGTGTTATTTATTCTAAAAAAGAATTATCTCCACTTTTACTTTAAACTGTTAAAGAGACATACATGTATATTGTGAATAAATCAACTCCCTTTTGTCAAAAACAGAAAGAAGTATTTCTTAGAAGAAAGAACCTAGCATTTATCGGTATAAAATGCAAACACAAAAGTATCTATATAAAACATATTCTTTACATCCTTCTTTTGTAATCAATGTATTAACTATTTCTAAGGGTGTTAAGAAAGTTTATTATACATTCTTCTTTTATTTTTGAAAAGACATACGATGAGAAGATATTTACAATTTATGATATTTCATATTTTCAATTCTTGCAGCTGAGAAGGTTTTTATTATCTTTAGTAGAATCAATAAGGAGAAGGAAAATATTAGATTATATGATGTATATGCAGAAAACTTTGGAATTATTGATGCATATTTTGGACATATATTAAGCACACAGGTCAAAACATCCTTTCAAATACTATGCATAATTTATCAAGTCAGTGAAAAATTTCAAAATGACAAACCTATTCACGAAGACTCCCATCCCAATTTCAGTAGTCCTCGCCCACTGACGACAAACACAACGGGAACAGCACGAGATTTCATGCATAGTTGGTCTCCTTATTGTCAGACTCAGAAACAGATGCTCACGAAATTTGCATGCATAGTAGTTCTTTTCGCTTCTGACCTATTTGCCTACCTAGATGAATAATCTGGTAGAATTATTAAGAAATTAACTCCGGTAACTTTCAAAGAGTTATCACAGAGAGGAAAATTAGAAATGGAAATATATATTGATCAAGTGTTTTGTTGTAGGTAAGGTGGAAATTATTCTGAATTTTGAAATATTAGACCTTTTTGTAGAGAAACTTTGGAGAGAAGTACATGGATTGTTGACCGAAGATGAGCGAAATAAAATAGAATGGACTAAAGACAAATTGCCAGTGACTGGAAGTTGGAATATATATAACCTCATTTCACCATTACATTTTAAGAGGAAAGGTAACTCTGCCTTTTAATTTTTAGGTCACCTGAGTAAACTCAG
Organism: Saccostrea cuccullata; assembly: GCF_032062105.1. Taxonomy (NCBI): domain Eukaryota; kingdom Metazoa; phylum Mollusca; class Bivalvia; order Ostreida; family Ostreidae; genus Saccostrea; species Saccostrea cuccullata. The sequence continues at coordinate 6,165 of NW_026921673.1, read as the reverse complement.
GTGACCTATTGCTATCCGTTTTCGTCCGTCGTCGTCCGTCGTCCGTCGTGCGTCGTGTGTTAACATTTGAACATTTTCAGCTTCTTCTCTGCAACCACTGAACCAATTTGAACCAAATTTGGCACAAAGCATCTATGGCTGAAGGGGAACAAAAATTGTGAATTTCATGATCCCTGCCCCCCTGGGGCCTGAGGGGTGGGGCCAAAACCCCTAAAAATAATGCAATCTTTAAAAATCTTCTTCTTTACTCCTGGACATCAAGCAGTCAAACTATTTGCATGATTGTAATCAGCATTGAGTCCTCTACCAAAATTGTGAAATTCATGGCCCTGGGGTCAGGGGTTCTAGTGCTAGGGCGGGGCTAAATAAGTATACAGTGAAAATGCATTATTTCTTTGAAAATCTTCTTCTCTGCTCCTGGGTATAAGATAAACCAACTAAGTACATAGTTATGATGAGCAAGAGTGCCTCTACCAAAATTGTGAATTTTATGGCCCCAGGGTCAAGGGTTCTGGTGTTGGGGGGGGAGCTCTATTGATTATATAGTGAAAATGCATGAATTCTTTGAAAATCTTCTTCTCTGCTCCTAGGTATTAAATAAACTAATGAAGTGCATAGTTATGATGAGGAAAAGTGCCTCTACCAAAATTGTGAGTTTAATGGCCCCAGGGTCAAGGGTTCTAGTGTTGAGGGGAGAGGCTCTATTGATTATATAGTGAAAATGCATGAATTCTTTGAAAATCTTCTTCTCTGCTCCTAGGTATTAAATAAACTAACTAAGTGCATAGATATAATGAGAAAGAGTGCTTCTACCCAAATTGTGAGTTTTATGGCCCCAGGGTCAAGGGTTCTGGTGTTGGGGGGAGAGGCTCTATTGATTTTATAGTGAAAATACATGAATTCTTTGAAAATCTTCTTCTCTGCTCCTAGGTATTAAATAAACTAACTAAGTGCATAGTTATGATGAGCAAGAGTGCCTCTACCAAAATTGTGAATTTAATGGCCCCAGGGTCAAGGGTTCTGGTGTTGGGGTGGGGGCCTTATTGATTATATGGTGAAAATACATGAATTCTTTGAAAATCTTCTTCTCTGCTCCTAGGTATTAAATAAACTAATGAAGTGCATAGTTATGATGAGGAAAAGTGCCTCTACCAAAATTGTGAGTTTAATGGCCCCAGGGTCAAGGGTTCTAGTGTTGAGGGGAGAGGCTCTATTGATTATACAGTGAAAATGCATGAATTCTTTGAAAATCTTCTTCTCTGCTCCTAGGTATTAAATAAACTAACTAAGTGCATAGTTATAATGAGAAAGAGTGCTTCTACCCAAATTGTGAGTTTTATGGCCCCAGGGTCAAGGGTTCTGGTGTTGGGGGGAGAGGCTCTATTGATTATATAGTGAAAATACATGAATTCTTTGAAAATCTTCTTCTCTGCTCCTAGGTATTAAATAAACTAACTAAGTGCATAGTTATGATGAGCAAGAGTGCCTCTACCAAAATTGTGAATTTAATGGCCCCAGGGTCAAGGGTTCTGGTGTTGGGGTGGGGGCCTTATTGATTATATTGTGAAAATACATGAATTATTTGAAAATCTTCTTCTCTGCTCCTAGGTATTAAATAACCAAAATAAGTGCATAGTTATGATAAGCAAGAGTGCCTCTACCCAAATTGTGAATTTTATGCCCCCAGGGTCATGGGTTCTGGTGTTGGGGGAGAGGCTCTATTGATTATATAGTGAAAATACATGAATTCTTTGAAAATTTTCTTCTCTGCTCCTAGGTATTAAATAAACTAACTAAGTGCATAGTTATAATGAGAAAGAGTGCCTCTATCAAAATTATGAATTTTATGGCCTCTTGGTCAAGGGTTCTGGTGGTGGTGGTGGTGGGGGGGGGGCTCTATTGATTATATTGTGAAAATACATGAATTCTTTGAAAATCTTCTTCTCTGCTCCTAGGTATTAAATAACCAATTAGTGCATAGTTATGATAAGCAAGAGTGCCTCTACCCAAATTGTGAATTTTATGGTCCCAGGGCCAAGGGTTCTGGTGTTAGGCCGGGGTTCTATTGATTATATAGTGAAAATTCATTAAATTTTCTTCTTTGTCTCTGGGTATGAAGTGGATGAACTACCTATATAGTTATGATGAGCAAGGACCCTAATCTTGCAGAATAGTGTATTTAAAGGCCCCAGGGTCAGGGGTTGGATGGGGGGGGGTCTGCTTATATACAAAAATGAATTTATTGTTTGAAATCTGCTTCTTTGTATTTATAAAACATTTATTTATTTTTTTGATAGGCAATTTTAAGGGTGCCTTTTAAAAATTTGTGCAATGTTTGGACCTAGGGTCAGGGGTTTATGTCAACGTGTAAGGGGCACTACTGATTATTGCTGAATATTACTGATTACTTGGAGTGCCTTTTTGTTCCCCTACCCTGCATATGGGTATTCAGTTACCAAGCTAAGCAAATGTTAAGAGTATTGTTATTATGATCAATGGTGCCTCTTTCAAAATTGTGAATGCCATATAGCATCTGGCTTAAAACATGAATCAAATTCAATACACTGTAACTGCATGGAAAGTTGTTGCATAATGCTCAGGTGACCTATAAGGCCCGTGGGCCTCTTGTTTTTCTATTAAACAGGAAATTATTTTAGCTTTTTTTTTGGTCAGCTTCTCATATTTATGAAGTAATTTTTCATAATTCAAAATGAATATTGGTTTTATTCCTTAAGTTGATTTCATGTACGAGGGCTGTTCAATAAATAATGTCCTGAACTATATGACATATATCACAGATGTCGTATGACATTAAACTTGACTTTCTCTCATTTTTGAATCTTTTGTGAATTTATAACACTTTATGTGACAACTATTAATCACATAGTTTCATTATGAGAAGCTGGGAAACAAGGGCTTTTCGAGACACTGCATTATAAATGAATAATAAAGAATCAATAAACAAGAGTGAAAATAATAGCTTCATTAAAGCTGCTTTAAAACTTGTTAAAAATCCCAAAGAAATATTAACAGAAATATATGTTATTCAGAGCAACTAATGCCTAATTTATAGACAAAAGAGCACGTGGATTTTAATGATCAATTTTTTTTAATGGGGATCAAAAATGGGTACCCTCCTTGCCAACAAAAATGATAACAACTCGTGTATTGTTCGCCAAATTTCAACAAATAATATTGAATTTTGTATCATTGACTTCAAGACACATAGCAAATTTGATGGACATCACATCGGGGGTAGTTTATACTGTATTTAAGAAACGTTGGGCGGTAAAAAAAGCTTGATACTCAAAGGTCACCCTATATTTTGAAAAATGAGTGAAAATGACAGTGTGTACGAAAATCTTCACAATTATTTTAAAATATCTGTAATTGTAGTTATCCACGTTTGTTTTATTTTCAAACAGATATTGGAACATGAATCTATAGCTTAAAACCCTAAAAACAAAATTTACCATTAAGATGTACTTGATAAAAACGGCGAATGTCTGAAAAGTTCAGAGATATGCAAGAACACAAAGACAGATTTATATATAATTTTCTTAAACATTAGTGGTTATGTTGTTCAAAATCGTATTTTGATAGACAGTTTAATTTCTGAAGGAGTCTAGAGAGCACTTTTTTGGCCAAAAAATCAAAAAGTTTATTAGAGGAAGGACCCAGAATCAGGAATCCTCTACATTGAATTTCTTCAAGATGGCTTCCAATTCCGCATTCCCTGAAGAGTAAAAGGGTTTTCGGAATAAACAGAGAGTTAATGTTTTTTCACATTAACAATATTTTCAAGATCTTTGACCTCTTGACTTGTTTCAATATCCAAACTTGGAAAAAATACCTTTTACAAGGAAAAGACAAGTCCGGGAAATCATTGGATCTACCATTTTCCAGTATACTGAGGGACATACCCAAATAAGAGTTATACAAACGATCAGAAATTGGAATAATGATGTTACAGACATGTATTTTACTCAAAAGAGATTAATTAATAAAATCATGACGAATAAATAATTGAAAAGCGTCTTTTACTTCTTTCTGAGCACCGAGGACATTATTTATTGAACAGCCCTCGTAAAAGAGTCTGTACAGAGAATTGGGAAATCACTTGATGTTACTAATTTTTATTTTATTTTTTTTAATTTAGTTCATTGGCATAACAAATTTTTATCTAATTAACTTTGATTTTTGATTCGAGGTTTTCATTTGAGTAATAATTCCTTAATTAACGCGATATATTCACAGTAAAAACACACATAAATGGTGGTATTAAAAAGAATGAAATACGCAAAAAAAAAAAAATTAAACATGCAATAAGCCCTTTGAAATAAAAAATCGATTTTGCTATTCTAATCTTTATGCATTGTACCATGATTTTACGCTAGAAATTAAAGTGTTTCATTTGAATACTGGCCAACTCTCTCATAGCTAAATATTAATCAGAAAATAAATAAAATCATTAGATTTTTTTCAATTTTGTCACAGACCAATCACCCGATTTTTGTTAATTAATTGTAAATGAAAGAGAGTGATAGGTTGCAGGTGCGCGGCGCAGGCGTTGTAGCCCTGTATCCCAAGAGTGTAATTTGAGTTAGTTAGAGAGAAAACGAGTGAGCAGGCATGGAGTTATAATTTTTTTGCTTGTCATTTCTGTTATCGTTGTTTATTGTGCATGATAGAGTTCTGAGAGATGAAAATGAGCATTAAGTTGATTTGTGTGAGAAAGTGGGGGAAAAAGAGATTTGGTATGGCCATGCCCTGGGAACATGTGTGAGAGAGAGAGAAGAACAAGTCTGAAAGTCAATGAGTGTGGACGTGTCTTTTTATTGTGAACATTATGCTTTCTTATAAATATATATTGTGTTGTAAATATGTATATAAACGATGTAAATAAAAACAATCGTCATTATTAACCATTGCCCGTGACGGGAAGGACACCTGTCACAATTTATCTATTTGTAAATTTCATTTTTCACCATCTCTCTCATAAAATTTATCTAAGAAATGCTTGAAAATCAAATTACATGGACCCTGTTCATTGAGAATAAGTTCAAGATATATTTAAGTGATTAATTTTCTTCGTCTTTTTCACAGCTAAAGTAGAGGGACGGGCGGAGGATCTAATCGAGAAATATGAAATCAAATTTGAATATTTGAATGAAGGAGCAGTGGGAAGGATTGTAAAATTCAAACCTGATATAGCGTTTGTATCTCCAGAAAATGATGTCTTAGTCTTAGAGCTTGCAGAACTAGAGTCTGAACCAAGATTCTTTAATCTAGTGGAATATAACATTTCTGAAGAGAAGATCCACGTGTTTGGTCATCCTGATGGAATCCCACTTCAGCATGATCCGGGATGTACAGTTATAAACAATGAAACAAAACTTGCTGAATTAAAAAAGGAAGGAATTGCTTTCTTTAAAAAGGAGTTGCCAGATAAGGAATGCGAAATAAAAGATGACTATGCCCTGTGTGAAATATCTGAGGACAAAATTTTATTTCATAGCTCCAGCAGTACTGCTAAGGGTGCTTCTGGTGCCCCTCTCACTATCGTTGTTAATGACACCATTAAAGTGTACGGGATGCTTTTAAATGGACACCCCAAAGTATTTTATAATTATTTCAATAAGAAAGACATGAAACGTCATGAACTGCTGGTGGAGTCGGGGATCTCCATGAGAAAAATAAGATCTTTACTTGAATCCTGTTTACCTGAATTTGAACAGGAGTTGTTCTGAGATACGTTATCAGTGAATTTGTCCCCTGTTCTCTTGAAATATCAAGAGAAAGACAATACGCCATGATATATTATGATTTCACAATTGCGTTTTGTAACTGTATTATTTAAAAGCATCATAATTATCACTTTGAATTTGTGTCTAAATACGCAGTTTTATTTTGTCATTGATATGTGTACATGTACATCGTCCGTGCATGGATATGTTAAGCGAATTTACATGTACATTGACCCTGTCTGTGACAAAGGCTGATAATTGAGCAGTGAAAACGATTTCTTTTTGTTACATGATTTATTACTTGCAAATCTCTATTCTCTGATTGGCTGAAATCAAGCAATGTAGTAAAAATACTACTGTTATATGTTTAGAAGTAAAGTGTTCATTTGTACATCAAAATAAAACTCCCAAGGAAGCA
>NW_026921672.1:0-10302 GCF_032062105.1 Saccostrea cuccullata | reverse complement strand
GTTGGGAATTCCAAATCATTGTTGCAAGACCTGGCCCCCAAAAACCACATGCATATTGTCAATATCAGAATCCCAAGCATCTTATTAATATCAACTTCAGGATTGTGCATACAATCATGATATATTTTTTAAAATAAATAAATTTGCAAATGACTAATTACAAATTAAATAAAATTACGAAAACTGGCATGGCAACATACAGGAGTGACAGACGGATATATAATTATAATTATTATACTGTTACTGTCACATCACGATTGTGATTTTTTAAAAATGTCTGATGTCATATTTTCGACATTCCTATAAAACTAAACAAACCAGCTCAGTTCTCTGTAGACTTATAATAGGAAAAAGATACGTACCTTATATTTCTGTCTTATTAGCATCAAATTTATTTTTCTACATTATATATTCTGATCCCATCTTTGAACAAACCAGAGCAAATCAAGGCTGTCGTCGGTCTGCTACTTTCTGTTTGAGAGCGTTATCTCCCTGTTGTCGTTAATGTCAACATGGTCAAGGACGATCTCTTCTGAAGGTCACTTGTATTTACGATTTCCGTCGACTAAAACAATATTCGATGTGTTTTCTTACTTTATTGAATGTTTTGACAATTTAAGATTTAATAATTTAAATTTAGTTGTAACACGTCATTTCATTGGATAAAAGATTTTATCCATTTTTGTATAACATAACTTGCCAACGTCACAAAGAGTTATGTCAAAAAAACGTATTACTCCGCTTGACGTTACTTTTAAAATACTCCAGTATGCTATATTTGAAGCCTTTTTCCGGAGGAAAAATTGTCTTATTGTCAACACTGAAATTAAATTAAATTATAAGGAACGAAGCTTATTTCAACTTATGTTATACGAAGTAACATAATTTGGGGCAGTTTACGCCTTTTTTATAAACCGCTTCGCGGTTTATAAAGCGTAAACTGCCCCAAGTTATGTTACATCGTATAACATAAGTTGAAATTAGCTTCATTCCTTAAATATTCATCTCGATTCCGTTTCATTTCCACATTGCGGCATTAAGTATTCCTACGCTGTATAGAAATAACGGATGGAAGATTGAAAGAAAAAGAATTTATAAAATTCGTAATTGGAATTACATGAATTAAACGTTCTTTTATCAGAAATTATCGACTTGTTAACTCTTGACTTTGTACTCACAAACTTTACATAAAAAGTGCTTCGCACTTTTATTCAATTTGTGAGTACCAAGACATGCGTTTACACATCAATAAATTCTGGGAAAAAAAGAACGTTTTATCCCATAATGGTCTTGATCTTGAATACTGTTCATTATCTCCATATATTTAATACATTGAATCCATTCTGCCAAAGAGTGAAGGTTTTCTATGAGAAAAAAAACGACAACCTTTTCCATCGTCATCTTTTCTCATCTGTGAAGAAATGTTAACCGAGATGGTATACTGACGGATGAATTAATGTTACTTGAATTTCAACAACCGCGTTTAAATTAAGCTATTAAGGCCATCTACAATAAAGAAGAAAAACAGACTTGATTTGGCTCTCCGTATCGTCAGGGTAAAACTGGCCTGATTTTTTTTTTTAAATATAAAAGAAGTTTTCATAATTGGTTTATTAATTTTGGAATTGTCTCATCCCGTCAACAAGTATTTCAATTTAAAAAATTAATAGATTTGGGATTTTATGAACAATTATTTTACAAAGTTGTCATTGATAGCAAATTTGTTTTATATTTTATTTTTTGCTCATAAATAACGATTAATATTTTATTAAATAAATATTTTTACAAATATATTATTTGACCTTCGTTTTTATACTTAATTTAATTTTGGAATATTCCATTTATATGCAGCCCACGGTCGGAGTGATCGGTTTGCAGGGAATATTTACTCCTCCTGGGTAACTGATCCCACCTCTGGAATATCCGGGTTCAGTGTTTCATATCCTGTTCTGAGATTCGTTTTGTCAGTGGAGATTTTTTTTCAGATTGATCTCCATTTTCTTATCTTCACCCTTTGCATTACACAGTCCTAGTTTATTTCCTGCAGAAAACTATCATTATGTAAGGTTGTATTCCGTTTATTTGACACAATATACAGATTTCGTGAGAAAAAAGAGACGGGAAAGTGTAACACCGATATTTATACTGCTGCGTATTTAGTAGATGATCAAATATATATATTTATAAAAGTTATAGTAAAACACGTGTGTTTGTTTTGTATGCAGATTAAGTCCATCGATAAAGGAGATCGATTGGTTGTTTATTTGTTTACGGGTGAATAGGTTGAATCCGTGCTACGCATGATTCAGACACGTATAAGGTAGATTTTCGGGTGTTTTAAGTTATTCGAAGTTCGCTGCTACATTGCAACAGACTTATCCCCCACCCCACCCACCCCTTCCAGTACGATCGATATACTGTACACGTTAAAATGTTCGTTTTAATGTTGACTGTCGCTTTATTTGTTTCTTTTTCTTTTGTAGAATGATTTGGATTTCAGAAGTTAAGCTAAAGACTGTGCTTTGTATACTGTATACACTTCATTAAAGTCTGTTGCACTCGCGCATGCGAGCTCATCCTATATAAAGTGTTTTTGAGTTTTATTTATAAATAATTTATGTTCGTTTGAACTGGTGAATTTAGAACATAAGGGCAATTTTAGCCAAAACAGAGCTGCATCAGCATTAATAAATATATATTGATATACATGTTCAATTTTTCGGCAAAAAACAAAAGCAAACGTTATTTTTCACTTTTATTGAACTATTTGAAAATTTTTCTATATTTCAGGATACACTGGGATTTTTTTTTTATTCACGAAATATATCTCTTTTTCGTTTTTCATGCTTTTGCCTCATTGCCATTGATCCACAACCAACTTGATTTTGTGTTTACCCGAATATTTTATTTTTTTTATTATTATTATTATTTCTGTTACTTTATTTTTTTTTTCATTTTATATACCTCTAAAAATATCTAAGAATATATAGAGGATATTCAATGTTTTGTAGTTGAATATGGAATTTATTTCACTCGTGAGACAGTATTTTTTAGCACTCGTGAAAATATAAAAATACTGTCTCACGAGTGAAATGAATTCCATATCCAACTACAAAACAATGAATTTTCTGTTTATTACATTTTCTTTGATTTTCCCTTTGCCTATTTGTTTTACAATCACAGGATAAATGACGTCATAGTTGAGCGGTTGAGACGTCAAAGTGATACGAGATTGAAAACATTGTATAAACATGAATTTTAGCAACATATTAGGGGGAACTTTAGCAGTCTTATTCTCTGTCAGAATGGTATATTTACTCTCTCTATGTATGATATTTTAGCAGATGAACAAAATGGTTTTAGAAAGGATAGATCGTGTGAAGATCATTTATTTACATTGAATAGTTTAGTCCAAAACAATAAAAATCTTTATGTCGCATTCATTGACCTTCAAAAATGTTTTGATTTTGTTGATAGGGGTATGATGCTTTACAAACTTTTGTTACATAATATAGATGGTAAAGTTTACAACTCGATAAAGAATATTTACCAAAGTTCAGAATCTTGTGTAAGAGTGAATAATAAGCTCACAAATTGGTTTAGATGCAAAACTGGTGTTAAACAGGGAGATAATTTATCCCCTACCTTGTTCTCAATTTTCATTAATGATATAGTACAGGATATTAATAATCTTAATTTAGGCATAGAACTAGTTAATCGAAAATTGTCCATCTTATTATACGCAGATGATATCCCTTTAATAGTCAAGTCTCCAGAAGATTTACAAAGTGTGTTAAATAAACTACATAGTTGGTGTAGACGTTGGAGAGTACTTATAAACACCAATAAATCTAAGTGTGTACATTTTAATAAAACTAGGTCAAGGGCAGTCAATTTTGAATTCACTATTGGACTAAATAATTTAGAAGCAGTTGAAAATTATAATTATTTAGGTATAACATTTACGCACACTGGTAATTTCATGAAAAATGCAGATAATCTGGCTAAAGCAGGGGGACGTGCACTAGGGAAAATTATATTTTCGATTCATAGTAATAAAGATTTCAGGTTTAATGCTTATGAAAAACTATTTTACTCTTGTGTAATACCTGTTTTGGATTATGCATCCAGTGTCTGGGGTTACAAAAAATTCCAGCCTATAGATAATATTCAGAACAGAGCTATTCGGTATTTTATTGGAGCTCACCATTTTGCTCCTACATTGGGGGTTTATGGAGACACTGGATGGATTCCAAGTCAATATAGACTTTGGATAAATGTAATCAGATATTGGAATAGAATTTTGTCCTTTGGCAATGATCGAATTACAAGAATTGTTTTTGAAGTTGATTACAAGAAGTGTAGGAATAACTGATGCAGTGATTTGAAAGATATTTTACACCAACTAGAGCTGGATCACTATTTCGAGTCAAAGCTTATGGTAGATATAAATATGGTTCAATCAAAAATACACAATTATTATTCAAACTTTTGGAGCAATGCGATTTTAAGCATTCCCAAATTGCGGACCTATGTTAATTTTAAAACAACGTTTGGTAGGGAAAATTATGTAGTACTTGATATGCCTAAATATTTGCGTTCAATTTTAGCACAATTCAGATGTGGCATTTTACCTTTACGAATAGAAACCTGTAGATATTATGGTGAATCTGTTGAGGATCGAATTTGCACAATAATGTAGAAGACGAAATTCATTTTTTACTGCATTGTCCTTTATACTCTGAATATCAATCAAAACATTTTGAAAACACCGGCATTAATCAAACGGGGTGGTCAGATATGGATTTACTATGTTTACTTATTTCAAATTATCCTTGACAGGTTTCAAAGTACTTGTATTTTTCATTTATGCGAAGACAGTCCGTTATATGTTCAGAAAATAAAAATGTATTTCAACGTCATTTTTCATCAACCAATAATCCTTATAACAGACACTACCAATCTTACCATAAAAATGTATAGATATATATTTATCACAATTATGTTTATTTTTCATGCACTTTTTTATTTTTCTCTTAACCTTGTGCTCTTTATTTTCTTTATATGTTGTATTTCAATTTTGTGTTTAAAGTGGCATATAGGCCCGATGGGCCGGGTGTTGATTGTTATTTTATACAGTCTGTAAAGAAAAGAATATAATTATGTACACATGTCACTATGAATAAATAAATTACTTACTTACTTACTTATTATAACAGTCCAAGGAATTTTTTACAACACTCTTCGTTATGGGAAGGTAAATCGAGAGTCTTACCGCACTTCTGATATTTTCCACACTTTTATTCAATGGATAAATTACAGTATTTCACTGTTGAAACTGTAATAAATTGTTATTCGCGAGATTTTCATTTTTTTAATTGTTTGTCTCATGTACTATAGATCATATACTAACCTGATTTGACTTCTTCTTTTAATGTTTTGTTCTTTGTTTATAACTGTTTTTAAATTTATCATCAATTTTAAGTTATTTGCCTTGTCTAGTTATATAACAAAAAGTCAATGATATTGTGGAAAACCACCATCCTATTAATTGTTTTCGCTTAATTAGGTTCATATTGTGATGAACATTAGATCATTAAACCTAATAATCAAAGTAAATAACTGTTCAGGTTTTTCAAATTTTAAAAAATGTATTGAAAAAAAACAACAACAAATCTCCTTGAAACTGTTTTATTGCATGCAAATGTACAGACTTATATGAACAGATTATATCTATATCAAAGATAAATATCTATTTATGAATTGAACTATGAAGATAATTAAGATTTAAATTATCAAACTTATAGTTTATGTAAACAATACAAACTGGGGGCAGAGTAAAGATGGTCCTCTGAAAAGAGCAGAGATTCCATAGAGGAGTGGGCATCCGCTGCCGACCGGTCACATAGACAATTCATAGACGGTTCGTGGTAGAAATAATGCCTAAACTATTTACTTAAAAATATTACTTACTTTCCACTTAAAGGTTCTTGGACACAGATTTGAAGTTAATATATTTTAATATGTAGCATTTCACACTAAAACTAATTAAAAATCTTACTTCATTTAAAAGTTATTAAAACTTTAAATTTTTTGGCGGGTTTAATTGACATATCCTTGCACCTTCACGAATTAATCTTATTCTTAATCCTTAGGAAAAGTGGCAATCTTGTTGTGTATTAATGAGAAATATTAAAACTGAAATCCAGAAAAATAATTTTATTCAGAGTAGAAATGTTAAAAAGGAAAACCCCTTCCTTAGTATCGTCATTCCGTTGTGTACAGAGTTTAGCAAATGGAGCACACTCGGTGTTATGTACACAGTTTTTGTAAACAGGACACGAGCTCTGTTATTGTTTGATGTTACAATTCACCGAATGCGTTCAATCGCCAAAGTCTGCTCACCACAACTGCACGGAATGACAATATATTGTGTGTTTGTTTTGCTTTCGAACATGTCTACTCTGAATTTTCTGGATTATAGTATTAATATTTTTCATTAATACACAACAAGATTGCCACTTTTCCTAGGGATTAAGAAAAAAGTTAAAATTTATGAAGGTGCAAGGATGTGTCAATCAAACCCGCCAAAAAAATTAAAATTTTAATAACTTTTAAATGAAATAAGATTTTTAATTAATTTTTGTGTGAAATGCTATTAAAATATATAAGTCGTAATATTATAGAGAAAATATTAACTTCAAATCTGTGTCCAAGTACCTTTAAAGCGACAGGACGGTTGCACATTGTGTGCTTTTTCATTCAAATTTACCCAATATATCATTAAGTTGAAATCAGCAGTTTGAGAAACACAAATACTCTCACTTCAAACAAAATTAACGTAATTAGAATCCTCCGGAAAATCAGAGATCGTTCAACTTAGATCTGTTTACTTGTACCACATGAATTCTATGACACGTGCATACACTGTAGAGTTTACAATTATAACAGAATATGTATGGCAAGTCCTTTTACTATTTATTCGTGAAATAAAAAAATTCTTTCAATTAGAGAGATATCTCTCTAGCATAGAGAGATATCTTTTTAGCTTATAGAGATATCTTTGACTAAAAGAGATATCTTTATACCTTAGGGAGATATCTTTTTAAACAAAAGAAATATCTCTTTTTGTAAGAGAGATATATCTTTTACTTACAGAGATATCTTTATAAGCTAGAGAGAGATCTCCTTAAGCGAGAGAGGTATCTCTTAAAGTTAGAGAGATATCTCTTTAACAAGGTTAAAAAAGATATTTTTCTTAGTTAGAGAGATATCTCTTTAGATTTTAAAAAAGAGATATCTTTATAAGCAAGAAAGATATCTCTTTTAATGACAGAGATATCTCTTTTCCAGTGATCCTTAAAATAGAATAATTCATTCTCTACTTTTAAAACGAAAGCGAAACGGGAAGTAAAGTCTCTGGAACAGCTTCGATGTTATAAGAAAAAAGACTGAGCAAGCAATTAGAAGTGCAAAATAATATTCTAGTATGAACAGTGTATACGTAGACAAAAATGCTATAAATCCCTTACTTGAAACAACAAATAATAACGACAACTTCGTTGATAAAAATGCTAAAAGTTTAATATTCAGGAAAACGAAAGTAAGCACATATATAATCTCAAATGCAATGGACCGAATTTTCTCAGCTTATGAAATAATCAACTATTTCTATTTTAAAAGCTAGACAATACTGAATTACTTGTGATGTTTAGTAAAGCTAAAATGTAGAATATCACGAAATTTTAAAATACTTTAATGTACTTCCGTCAATAAAAGCTTACTTCCGGTAAAGGAAGAAGTCATTTTAAGTTGAATTTAAATAAAAACAATGAAGAGAGATATCTCTTTGCAATAAAGAGATATCTCTTTTTTCTTGAGAGATATCTCTTTTAGACACTTTTGAAAGATATCTCTTTCACTTTAAGAGATATCTCTTTAACTTGGAAAGATATCTCTAAAAAAAACAAAAACAAAAAAAAAAACAACAGATATTTCTCTAGGTGGAAGAGATATCTCTTTAACGTTTAGAGATATCTCTTTTCACGAAAGAGATATTTCTCAAAAAGAAAGATATCTTTTCAAGTGAAAGAGATATCTCTCTACTAAAAAGAGATATCTCTCTACGTATAAGAGATATCTCTTTAAGTTCAAGAGATATCTCTTAAAAATGAGAGATATCTCTTTAAGCTGGGAGATATCTCTATTTTTCAAGAGATATCTCTCTAAAATGAGAGGTATCTCTTTTAATTTAAGATAGATTTTATTTCCCGAATAAATAACAAAATGGCTTGCCATAAATATGAGTAAAAGCAATTCTCAAAAGCAAAATATCATTACTCTTTTATAAATTGATAATCGTTAACATTTTAGTCTGCATTTAGACGCTGCTGTTCCATTACAATTTGCACTTCAAATGGCAATAATTTTTATGTCATAGCTGCATTTTTTTGTTGAGTTTACTTTGATTTTTTTCTTTAAAAGCCACGGAGATACGAGAAATGATGGCTTGTATAAAATAACCCGAACCCCGCGCGAGTGTCGCCGAGACCCCGTGTCTTCATCTAATGATTATAATCTCACAACTAATTTGTTTAACTAGGAAAGTTGCTTTTCAAGCCCTATTTCAGTTTCTTTTTCTGTTTTCGGTCGACTTTGTCAATGTAGCAGGCCTACCTGCTTCCCTCTCTTACCATGCCGTTTTGTTTTTGAAAACTAGACATGAGTGTATAGTATGGAATGTGGAACTCAAACATTTTGCGATGTAGATATTTAAGGACCATAAATGATTATTAATTTTAATTAAATAGTCATAATTATTCACGTATGAAACTTGTATTTTTTAAAGATAGGATTCTTCTCATATTTCTAATATTTAAAAATTAATGAAATTTTCACAGAATCAAGAAGACAATATCAGTAAGTGATAGTATCAGTGAAATTAAATTTGACCGTTTTATATTAGAGGCAAGGTCAGGTCAAGGTCATTATCTTTTTCCTTGACATTAAGAATAAAAAAAATAGTGTTGCCAATCATGTGATACCTACTTCTATTTCAAAAGTTTAATGATTGTTCTTTTTGCATAAAAACATATTACTATATCGGGTCTATAGCATGATATTACCAAATTTACATAAATAATTTTACTTATCTGGATATTGTCTATTGTTTTTCTTAATTTTTTAGGAATATTAGTTATTTTCATATGTTTCCTATATTTAACTTTTTCTTATTTTCACATATAATAAAGTAGTCTTATAAATGTACAAAATGATACAAAAACAAAAAGTTTTGATCGTTTACTAAGAGAGAAAAAATACTTTTTATGGATTTTTGGCTCAAATCTGCACTTTGATAGGAAGTGTTTAAAAGCTAACAAAGTTCTAGTTTGTTTGAAAAATCATATTTATTTGATATATTTTGAAAGTTTAGTCCCTCATTATTAATTTAACTTACATTTGAAAATTTCTCCAAGTCTTCGATTGTGTAAAAATTATAACTAAATTCATTGTTCTATTATAATTTTGAGAGGCAGAAAAGAAGATATTTTCATACGTCACCATGCTGCCAAAATATAGTCCCTGCTAGTTTTCAAACGCAGTTAACCTTTTCTCTTTAAAGTTGTACATTTCTGATGAGGAAAGAAAAATATGGTCTTTTAAATTCCTTACACCTCAATGTATAAGACATATAAGCAAATATACTTTGAATGTTTCATCTGGTCAGAAACCAGAGAAGAATCCTACCTTAAAGTTCTCTAGTATACATTTTGGAGTAGTAAAAAAAATCTCAATCCTATTGGAAATTTTTTACAAGCCTTATTTTTGATGAGGTGCGCCTTACTGTCATTTTAATAGATTGCCTTTGCTGACAATATCACTATATTGACAAAAGATCAGAACGTTGACTTTAGAAATATACAGATGATGAACAGCATCAAAGCCCAAAAGTCCATGAAACAATACAAAATTGGAGCAGAGTAAACACAGACCCCAAAAAATCATATGTGTGATTAGGTGCCATGGAGGACTGAGCATCCCCTGCCGACCGGTCACACCTGCAGGCTGCAGTGTTTTCTTATCATGACGGAAAAATCCGTCGAAAGCTCAGTGTGTAAATAATTGTTTAACAATCAGTACGGATAACGTCAGCATTTTACTTACTGGTATAATAAATCGTATTTGCTGACAAGGTCATTG
Organism: Saccostrea cuccullata; assembly: GCF_032062105.1. Classification (NCBI taxonomy): domain Eukaryota; kingdom Metazoa; phylum Mollusca; class Bivalvia; order Ostreida; family Ostreidae; genus Saccostrea; species Saccostrea cuccullata. Next base: position 102 of record NW_026921672.1, on the reverse strand, counting down.
TATATCGACCACAGAACTTACGAAATGATGACTTTAAATGAGACTGCTGATATTCTTGTTTCAGTATGAGAGTGCTGATTTACTAGAATCATCATCTCATTG
>NW_026921671.1:0-10265 GCF_032062105.1 Saccostrea cuccullata | reverse complement strand
GAGCAATATCACCACAGTACAAAAATCTGAAAAAAAGAAAATCTGAACTAAAAATCAAAGAGTTGCTTTATAGTTCATCTTTTCATCAGTTATGTTGTAAAGAATAATATCCGTAAAAACATTCAAGAAAAAATGATTTTTAAGACGTGCATTACTTTGTATGTTATTCACACACACACTCTCTCTCTCTCAAAATTGTGTGTAAAATGCAGTTTTTGATTTTGTACTTTTTTGACTTGAAAAAATTCTAAACTTTTACAGATAAATCTAATTCTAAAAAAAGAAATCATTACAAAAGATTTCTCTACATACATTATCTTGCTTTTACAATCAATTTTCCCCTTAAAGTATAATAGATCTGATTTAAAACTAACTGTAATTGTAACAACTTATTTTTCTTCTTTAAAACATTTCATTTCAATTGGATATGATTACATTTTTGAAATATAAATAGAAACAAATTTTATGAATCAATTTTTACCTCAGGAGAACATCAAATGAGGGGGGTTCAATGTCAGGAATTTTTATTTTCTTAGCTTCCGCCAGGTCTCCATAAAACATGGCGTCAAGCACGGGACTTCTGCTCGCTAGAACATATTTATGAGCGCGAACAAGCTTTTCTTCTTTTCCCACTAAAAATGTGACATCACTATGGATCTCATTTTTAAGCATATATCTGTTACATTCAGAAACACCTAGGCCGGAACGCCAGTTCTTCGAAGTCTTGACTTCAGTCATCTAAATAGGAAAAACCCCTACATAAACAAATACATGGGCGCAGACATTTTGGACACCCAAAGTTGTGCGGAGGAGAAAATGCTAGCTGGCGCGTGATTGGTCAATAAGAGAAAAGACTTGTTATGTATTTGACAAGTGAAATAAAGTTGATAAAAATCTCATATCAAGACTTGGGTTTCTTTGAGGTATATAGGAGTTACAGGTAAAAATTTGAAGGGAGGGGATGCACTTTGGTTAGAGATTTTCATTTGGTGTCAAACGCACCTAGTTGTAAACAAATGGAAATTGAAAGTAAAAGTGCAACGGCACGGTATATTTTTTCTGGCATTTTTTGTTTTCCAATATCTCGAACTTTCACGACAAAAAGGTCATTTGCCCGAAATTCAATACATGTATCAGTGAGAGGGGCTAAAGTTTGTATGGAAGTCTATGGGAAAACATTTGGTGGTGTTTGTCCTATAGAATAGGTATGATTTCATGGATAAAAATTGATTACAGCCAAAAAATCAGTCAGTTCCTATAATTTTGGCATTGGGATTATATTTTAGTTAGTTTTGACTATTTGTTTAAAAATTAGAGGGTTTGGGTAAATTGAGGCTCACAATGGGGACTGCACATAGTGAAAAAATACCAAAATTTTTGCCCTAGCTCTCATATTTTCAATAAATGTTCATGTAAATAATTTTAAATAAATATTTATACCGAAATTTACTGTGAATATTGTAAATAATACAATATCAATATTTATGGGCATCATCAATACACAAAACATATGAATATCCCCCTCGCAGTTTGAGAAATGCATTTAAATCCATGTGTTTTTTTGAGTGTAGACATTGGAACAGATTGAGTAATCCTCTTTCAAATTTGTGTTAATCAGAGTTGATTGAATAATTTATAACAAAATTTGACTGCTGTTAACTAATTAGGTTACTTTGTTTTTACATAAGGGGCATAATCCAGCAGAAAAGCCAGTTTTAGTCATGTAATCAGTGCTGGCTTGAAATAAAAGTTATACTTTTGGTGAAACTTGGAGATTACTTGTAGGAAATTTAATTGAAATTACAGTACAATATATTTTTTCAGAAAATACATTGAAAATGCAATAAATATGCAAAATTATAACTGAAAAAATTATGAAAAAGGTGTCTGAATATCCCTCCTCCTTGCCATATCCATCTTGTTATTCTGCTGAAAAGGGGGGGGGGGTAATTTTGTGCTCTAATCATGCTGAAAAATGAAGGAATTTTGTTTAAATTTGGTTTATTTGAATAACAAGAGTCATGTTTATCTGCAGTTATTTTTTTTTCAATTTCTTTGATATTTTTTAAAATAATTATCTGAGTAAATTCTATTTCAACATGATTATTTTAAAGGTATTACATCACAAATGCTTAAAAAAATTCAAAAGATGGTGTAAATAATAAAAGAAATTATTATATAAGCTACTAGATGCATTTATCAGTATGTTTTAATAAAATAAAATGTATTTCAGCAATGCATTATCAAGAAGGAAGAGATTAATGAACCCTACCCTCTTACAATGAACAACACATGGACACTCTCGGGATGATCCCTTTGCTTTCATTAAGAGTTCCAAGGTATGGTTTTCTTAGAAAATCTAGTTAATCTCTTAATATTTAAGTTATTTAGAACTTTTTATAGATTATCAGAAAATAAATTTCCTCAGAACTGCAGTTATTTAAACACTTTGCGTACAATTGAGCACTGTATTCAGTCAGACAATATGATTTATCTGCCCTTGGCATTTAATCAATTTATTAATTATGTCAATAATAAGAAATGATATGCAAATAAATATATTTGCCTTTTATGAGAATATACATATTTAACATCAATTACATGAAATGTTCATGAAAATTGGCTAAAATGTAGGTCACCCCCTTCAAAATTACAAAATTTTCAGTGGGGATGTATTTGATTCTCTGATGCCAGCAACCCACTGCTGATAGAATTTGTTTTAATCTTATGTACATTTGAACTAGATATAATTCTCTTTCTTTCCATTGATTATTTTATCTACATTAGTTTTCACTCTTTCCATAACCCAGCTTTTTCTTACAAAAACCTGCTGATTTTCTTCATTTTTCATTAATAACGGGTACCTGCTACCCTGAATGATTAACATGATCTACCTTGAGAAATTATTAGAGATAATAAGAAAAACAAGCAAAACATATGCTAGATTAATCATTTTATTTTAAAAGTTTGAAAGAAAAATAGAAAAATGCTTCAATTTATAGACATCTTTTCTGTTTCACAGATGTTGGTCTGATTGACTGGGGTGTGAAATGTAACAGCCAATGGTGTACTTAAGCTAAGACTGTCAGTCCCAATATTCAAGAGGTGAGATAAGCAATGGATATGTGTTCTAAATTTACTAAATTGACCACTTTTTATAAATGTTTCTTTTACTCTATAGGAAAAACCCCTACATAAACAAATACATGGGCGCAGACATTTTGGACACCCAAAGTTGTGCGGAGGAGAAAATGCTAGCTGGCGCGTGATTGGTCAATAAGAGAAAAGACTTGTTATGTATTTGACAAGTGAAATAAAGTTGATAAAAATCTCATATCAAGACTTGGGTTTCTTTGAGGTATATAGGAGTTACAGGTAAAAATTTGAAGGGAGGAATGCACTTTGGTTAGAGATTTTCATTTGGTGTCAAACGCACCTAGTTGTAAACAAATGGAAATTGAAAGTAAAAGTGCAACGGCACGGTATATTTTTTCTGGCATTTTTTGTTTTCCAATATCTCGAACTTTCACGACAAAAAGGTCATTTGCCCGAAATTCAATACATGTATCAGTGAGAGGGGCTAAAGTTTGTATGGAAGTCTATGGGAAAACATTTGGTGGTGTTTGTCCTATAGAATAGGTATGATTTCATGGATAAAAATTGATTACAGCCAAAAAATCAGTCAGTTCCTATAATTTTGGCATTGGGATTATATTTTAGTTAGTTTTGAGTATTTGTTTAAAAATTAGAGGGTTTGGGTAAATTGAGGCTCACAATGGGGACTGCACATAGTGAAAAAATACCAAAATTTTTGCCCTAGCTCTCATATTTTCAATAAATGTTCATGTAAATAATTTTAAATAAATATTTATACCGAAATTTACTGTGAATATTGTAAATAATACAATATCAATATTTATGGGCATCATCAATACACAAAACATATGAATATCCCCCTCGCAGTTTGAGAAATTCATTTAAATCCATGTGTTTTTTGAGTGTAGACATTGGAACAGATTGAGTAATCCTCTTTCAAATTTGTGTTAATCAGAGTTGATTGAATAATTTATAACAAAATTTGACTGCTGTTAACTAATTAGGTTACTTTGTTTTTACATAAGGGGCATAATCCAGCAGAAAAGCCAGTTTTAGTCATGTAATCAGTGCTGGCTTGAAATAAAAGTTATACTTTTGGTGAAACTTAGAGATTACTTGTAGGAAATTTAATTGAAATTACAGTACAATATATTTTTACAGATAATACATTGAAAATGCAATAAATATGCAAAATTATAACTGAAAAAAATATGAAAAAGGTGTCTGAATATCCCTCCTCCTTGCCATATCCATCTTGATATTCTGCTGAAAAAGGGGGGGGGGGTAATTTTGTGCTCTAATCATGCTGAAAAATGAAGGAATTTTGTTTTAAATTTGGTTTATTTGAATAACAAGAGTCATGTTTATCTGCAGTTATTTTTTTTCAATTTCTTTGATATTTTTTGAAATAATTATCTGAGTAAATTCTATTTCAACATGATTATTTTAAAGGTATTACATCACAAATGCTTAAAAAAATTCAAAAGATGGTGTAAATAATAAAAAATTATTATATAAGCTACTAGATGCATTTATCAGTATGTTTTAATAAAATAAAATGTATTTCAGCAATGCATTATCAAGAAGGAAGAGATTAATGAACCCTACCCTCTTACAATGAACAACACATGGACACTCTCGGGATGATCCCTTTGCTTTCATTAAGAGTTCCAAGGTATGATTTTCTTAGAAAATCTAGTTAATCTCTTAATATTTAAGTTATTTAGAACTTTTTATAGATTATCAGAAAATAAATTTCCTCAGAACTGCAGTTATTTAAACATTTTGCATACAATTGAGCACTGTATTCAGTCAGACAATATGATTTATCTGCCCTTGGCATTTAATCAATTTATTAATTATGTCAATAATAAGAAATGATATGCAAATAAATATATTTGCCTTTTATGAGAATATACATATTTAACATCAATTACATGAAATGTTCATGAAAATTGGCTAAAATGTAGGTCACCCCCCTTCAAAATTACAAAATTTTCAGTGGGGATGTATTTGATTCTCTGATGCCATCAACCCACTGCTGATAGAATTTGTTTTAATCTTATGTACATTTGAACTAGATATAATTCTCTTTCTTTCCATTGATTATTTTATCTACATTAGTTTTCACTCTTTCCATAACCCAGCTTTTTCTTACAAAAACCTGCTGATTTTCTTCATTTTTCATTAATAACGGGTACCTGCTACCCTGAATGATTAACATGATCTACCTTGAGAAATTATTAGAGATAATAAGAAAAACAAGCAAAACATATGCTAGATTAATCATTTTATTTGAAAAGTTTGAAAGAAAAATAGAAAAATGCTTCAATTTATAGACATCTTTTCTGTTTCACAGATGTTGGTCTGATTGACTGGGGTGTGAAATGTAACAGCCAATGGTGTACTTCAGCAAAGACTGTCAGTCCCAATATTCAAGAGGTGAGATAAGCAATGGATATGTGTTCTAAATTTACTAAATTGACCACTTTTTATAAATGTTTCTTTTACTCTATAGGAAAAACCCCTACATAAACAAATACATGGGCGCAGACATTTTGGACACCCAAAGTTGTGCGGAGGAGAAAATGCTAGCTGGCGCGTGATTGGTCAATAAGAGAAAAGACTTGTTATGTATTTGACAAGTGAAATAAAGTTGATAAAAATCTCATATCAAGACTTGGGTTTCTTTGAGGTATATAGGAGTTACAGGTAAAAATTTGAAGGGAGGAATGCACTTTGGTTAGAGATTTTCATTTGGTGTCAAACGCACCTAGTTGTAAACAAATGGAAATTGAAAGTAAAAGTGCAACGGCACGGTATATTTTTTCTGGCATTTTTTGCTTTCCAATATCTCGAACTTTCACGACAAAAAGTTCATTTGCCCGAAATTCAATACATGTATCAGTGAGAGGGGCTAAAGTTTGTATGGAAGTCTATGGGAAAACATTTGGTGGTGTTTGTCCTATAGAATAGGTATGATTTCATGGATAAAAAATGATTACAGCCAAAAAATCAATCAGTTCCTATTTTTTTGGCATTGGGATTATATTTTAGTTTGTTTTGACTATTTGTTTAAAAATTAGAGGGTTTGGGTAAATTGAGGCTCACAATGGGGACTGCACATAGTGAAAAAATACCAAAATTTTTGCCCTAGCTCTCATATTTTCAATAAATGTTCATGTAAATAATTTTAAATAAATATTTATACCGAAATTTACTGTGAATATTGTAAATAATACAATATCAATATTTATGGGCATCATCAATACACAAAACATATGAATATCCCCCTCGCAGTTTGAGAAATGCATTTAAATCCATGTGTTTTTTTGAGTGTAGACATTGGAACAGATTGAGTAATCCTCTTTCAAATTTGTGTTAATCAGAGTTGATTGAATAATTTATAACAAAATTTGACTGCTAACTAATTAGGTTACTTTGTTTTTACATAAGGGGCATAATCCAGCAGAAAAGCCAGTTTTAGTCATGTAATCAGTGCTGGCTTGAAATAAAAGTTATACTTTTGGTGAAACTTAGAGATTACTTGTAGGAAATTTAATTGAAATTACAGTACAATATATTTTTACAGATAATACATTGAAAATGCAATAAATATGCAAAATTATAACTGAAAAAAATATGAAAAAGGTGTCTGAATATCCCTCCTCCTTGCCATATCCATCTTGATATTCTGCTGAAAAAGGGGGGGGGGTAATTTTGTGCTCTAATCATGCTGAAAAATGAAGGAATTTTGTTTTAAATTTGGTTTATTTGAATAACAAGAGTCATGTTTATCTGCAGTTATTTTTTTCAATTTCTTTGATATTTTTTTAAATGATTATCTGAGTAAATTCTATTTTAACATGATTATTTTAAAGGAATTACATCACAAATGCTTAAAAAAATTCAAAAGATGGTGTAAATAATAAAAAATTATTATATAAGCTACTAGATGCATTTATCAGTATGTTTTAATAAAATAAAATGTATTTCAGCAATGCATTATCAAGAAGGAAGAGATTAATGAACCCTACCCTCTTACAATGAACAACACATGGACACTCTCGGGATGATCCCTTTGCTTTCATTAAGAGTTCCAAGGTATGATTTTCTTAGAAAATCTAGTTAATCTCTTAATATTTAAGTTATTTAGAACTTTTTATAGATTATCAGAAAATAAATTTCCTCAGAACTGCAGTTATTTAAACATTTTGCATACAATTGAGCACTGTATTCAGTCAGACAATATGATTTATCTGCCCTTGGCATTTAATCAATTTATTAATTATGTCAATAATAAGAAATGATATGCAAATAAATATATTTGCCTTTTATGAGAATATACATATTTAACATCAATTACATGAAATGTTCATGAAAATTGGCTAAAATGTAGGTCACCCCCCTTCATTCAGTGGGGATGTATTTGATTCTCTGATGCCAGCAACCCACTGCTGATAGAATTTGTTTTAATCTTATGTACATTTGAACTAGATATAATTCTCTTTCTTTCCATTGATTATTTTATCTACATTAGTTTTCACTCTTTCCATAACCCAGCTTTTTCTTACAAAAACCTGCTGATTTTCTTCATTTTTCATTAATAACGGGTACCTGCTACCCTGAATGATTAACATGATCTACCTTGAGAAATTATTAGAGATAATAGGCCGACGGGTTTTGAGGCAAAATGGAATTCTTCGGATGACAGTCGTCAGTTTATCAGCCCTTGTCTTGCCTGATTTTGACCTCTTTTTTTGTCGGTCGACCAATTTTGCGTCTATCGGTCCAAGTTATGATTTTTATGCGTCGGTGGCCGATTCCTTCAATTGAAAATATCCGTCGACCAACCTTCGATCATCGTCCGACTATCGGTGGTCAGTTTATTAAGCGGTTGTCTGTTGTTGAAAAATAAGGGTGTTATCCGCTTAAAATTTGCTCGACGCTTAAAATCAAACTGTAGCTCAGAGCTCGATGATCGGACAACGATTGGCCGACTTGTGAATATTTAACCTAGTAAGCAGGGTTCTCCACAAGGGGTTTTACCATGGCGGCCCGCCTTGGTTAAATTTATGTTCGCCATGGTTAAAAAAGCTGCGCAATGGTTAAAATCGGCAGCCGCCATGATTAAATTTTATTGCATTTCAGTCCTGACAACTACTTTTTTCATGATTTGAGTAGTTAATTGTGTTTATACTACGAATGCCACGCACCTTGCATGCCTCGAAGGAAAGCGGACTGTGTACATGTCGTTAATCGGCGACTAGATGCTGTGAAGCGTGACAATCAATGGAAAGTCAACCAGCTGATCAGATGATCAATATTTTGAGAATTTATTATCCTGTACACATGTAAATAATTTTGGAGAACTTCAACATATTCGCTTCATGATTAGATAACGGGTTTATAAAAGATGACGATTACGAGCATGATAATCGTCATGCATGCTATACAAGTTTTTGTGCCAGAAAGAAATACTCTGAAAAAATTTAAAGTTCCTCTGTATTTAATCAATTTTCCATGCTCTGTATTTTAAGCTTTAACTTCATTATTTTTCTGATAAAATTTGCAACGTCTCAAGCGCCGTTTTAGTTTTAGAGTAACTTCCCGTTGTTATGAAACGTCGCGTGGCGCTATTTTTAGCACTGGGGCACGTGGAGAAATGAACAAAACTTGGTGAAAATGCAATATTTAGAAAAATAGAACGTTTAGAAAAAGGGGACACTGGTTCAAATGTTCCTTTGTGTTTTGACTTAAAAAAGCACTACCCGTTCACCAGTTTTAGTCATATTTAAATAAACATTTCATACAACAGACTACAACAATTCTCTGATGATTATTAATTTCTGAATAATATTGCCATGGTTACTTTATCAACAATTTTTCTTTACATTCTATTGGAAGGTTACTACAGTTTTGGGCAAATTTTGGTACATTTATAAAGTAAGATACAGGATAAATCATTTTCAATTTTAATTATTATATTAAAAAGTGTTCGTGATTCCATTGTTTTGTGTTGCAGTGGTTAAGTTTGAAAATTGTAAAACCAATCATTGATTAGTTAAGATTAGGAAGTCTTACTCTAACACGCATTAGTGATTTCGGTCACATTTCGCCTTCATGCAGCTTCCTCCATAGTTAAATTTTCAAATGTGGAGAACCCTGAGTAAGGATGCATAACACAAACAAAATTTTGATGCATGGATTGATATGAATTTTTTGAACGGAAATAACATGAACAATTAATCCGTAAAATATAAACAAATCTTAAGTATTCTTTGCTGCTTAGGTATGCACCATTTGTCGTTTTTATGCAATTCCATACAAAATTTTGCGCACATTTTCAACATTGAGTCACAATTTTATAAGATTATGCCACTTTGCCTTGCAAACATTACTCACGTCACTTATCTGAATATAGATCTATAAAAAAAAATATTGCTGAATTCTAAAGAAAAAAGATTTTTTGTGTTATTTATCCAAGTCATTTGTGTCTCTAGGAATTAATGTGACTGCTCTGTGTCGCCCGATACTGTATCGGCCGATCATGTTCTTTCAGCCGACAAGACAAGAAAAATTTAGTCGCCCGACCATCGGCTTAAATGTGACCTACGCATAACTAAATTTTTTGAACGACCGAAAAGGTAGAAAAAAAATACATATTAAATGTACATATATCCGCTAATTAAGGATTTTAATCCGTAATAGAACCAAATTCTCTATCCTTAAATGTCTATTAAGTACATAATTACTTCTGACATTAAATAGAAGCATTTTACAATAGAAAAGAATTGCCCACGTGAAAATGTTAAACATTTCATTAACTAAGCAGTAGATAATTAAAGGAGATTGCATTAAGTCTATGGGGAAAAACGTTTTTATTCAAATAAAAATACGAATAATTGAAATATCATTAAATACTGGCGAAAGACGAATTTACGCATTAGAAATAGAATGACAATTCAAAACAATTTTTTTTACAAGATAAGTTTTTCAGAATTGATTTTTTTATTAGTTGAAAATGAAGGGAGATAACTCTTACCAAATTTCAAGGTCATAAATTACAATATAGGACACATCCGACCCTTACATGCTAATTGTAATAGACGGGAACTATGTCTAATAAACTGAGTATTCTACAGTTACACATAACTTAGTATTCTACA
>NW_026921670.1:0-10121 GCF_032062105.1 Saccostrea cuccullata | reverse complement strand
ATTCCTTAAATTTTCTTGTAAATAAGTGCTTTGAATATTTTTTTTAAAACAAACAAGATGAAATACTTTTTATTTGAATTGATGAAATTTTTAAAAATATGTGACTGTTCTCTTTCATAAAATCTCAATTAACATCCCAGCACTTATGTGTATATTTTGGGAAACTTTTTCGACAAAACTGTGTATTAATAATTTTTTATTGAGCGACTAGTTTGGGTAATTGAAAAAGAAATTGAAGAAATAAACTCCTCTGCGACCATTGAGTCATTTAATTTTTATTTGCACGCATATAAATGCTTCTTATCTTAGTAGGAATTTACCTACATTTATATTGCACTGTACAAATTGTAATGCCAATCAAAGGTTAAAAAGTCCAATTTTCTTTTACTCTATTTTCTTATATAAAAGATAAGGTTGAAACAAACTCTTTGTAAAATTTATTTTTCTTTTTTTAAAAAAGTTTAGGAAACCAAATTGATGCTCTAAAATAAAGATATTATTGCACTGCAATGCATCTCATTGTGACTGCTTAACGTAGTGTCTACTTAAAACATACATGATCTTTTTTTATTAAATTCAACATTAAGAACCCTTTCTACACTGCACACTAAAGAGTTCTGATTCTATGGTATTTTTTTGCAGTTAGAATGATCTGCCCTTAGATCTAAATTCTTAAAATTAGAAATTCACAGTTTATTTCACAATTTGTAATCAATTCAGGTATTCTTAACATTTTAAAAGGCCAAGATAAATTAATTGAACATGTTATTAGGGCTTTCCACCTTTCTGTGGAAAGACCTATTGATTTTCTTCTGTTTATTAGGTCTTTCCACCTTTCTGTGGAAAGACCTATTGATTTTTTTTCTGTTTATTATTATTATTATTCTTCTTCCGCTGATTTTTTGTTTAGACATTTATCGAAAAGACTTTTTGTTCATCGTAAAGGTCATTAAAAGTTAGGAACAAATTTGACCCAACGCGTATGAACTATGACTGCCTTCGAAGTTATTCCCCCTTTTCGCAAGAAATGCTTGTTATCGATACTCCTTTGAAACCGTAAACCGTAGAGGTATGAAACCTTCACCAATGTCTTGGATTAATTGAGAGGACTCTGGAATCTATTCATTGCAAAAGTATTCGGTGACTCCTTCAATGAGTTATTGCCCCTGAAAGTCTTAAGATACAAGAAAAATTAAAAACTTTTAAAGGACAAGTGGTAAAGATATGGGACCAAGTGCATGAGATCTTATGACCTTTGACCTTGAAAAGTGGGTCAAGGTCAAAGGTCAAGGTCATTGGAAAACTAGAGAAATGGTCAATTTAAGCTTAAAATCCAAATGACCTTGAACTTTGACCTCGAAATTTGACATTGACCTTGACCTCTGACCTTGACCCTTACTCAAAAGGTCATAAAGAAATATTCATTACCTTTATCTAGATTCAGCTTCAAGTGTTAATCTCAAGTTTAACTCTCTTTCTCTTTCTCTCTTTTGATGACCTTGACCTTTGACCTTAATAAATGACCTTGACCTTTGACCCTATTGACCCAAAGGTCACAATCAAGCTAAAGGTTGTGGAGTTATTTACAACAATCACTCTAACAAATGCTTATAAAATAACCCCCCCCCCCCTTGTAAAAAAAAATAATTAAATAAATTCAACACCAACTTAGAGAAAATGTCTACAAGTCAAACGAAACGAAATATCGACATAAGATTCGTAATAAATGGAAGGAGAGACCTGAAAGAAAGTGTCCTGAGAGTTATAAGGTGAGTCTCTAAAGTACAATGAAATTCTAGTGAATATCGGCAAAATCTGCATTTTTTTTCTGTCTGAAATTAAATTACTGCTAAGTATAAAAAATAATTAAAGCTTGCATTGGCTATTTTTCCAATTATTGTTAATATCATTCGATTCTCCTGCTCTATTACAACATTTTAATACCAAGATTTTTAGCTTTCTTATGTGTATGGAATTTATTTTAATTTTATTTAGATTTAAATATGAATCGGCTGAAACTCGGAAATAGCGATTTTTCATATAAAATATATTTGCACACTCTCCATGACACCGTCTTCTTCATGAAATGCATGTTTCAAGTTTAATTTATGCTCATAACTATGAATTCAATGCAAATAGAGAGGATTATTTAATCTAACCTATGAGTTCGCCATTTCTGTCAAAACGAAGGCGCCTATATTTTCACAAATTTTAAACACAGTGCCGACACTGAAGTTCGAATGTTACATGAGCTCTGTATGATTAATTCAATCTATTCAAACTATAAACAAACTCAAATGATTTTTTTATAGGAAATCTCCATTTTCATTATCCACCAATCGTTTCTCTCAGAACTATTCATTATTCCTCTCTATGTTCCATCACAAACAAATAAATACACGTGTTTCTGTACTATTTTTATTTAAATCCACGTGCTTTCATTTCTTCCTTTTTCTTCACTATTATTTTACGGAAAACAATGTCATCGGAGCGCCTGTGGCGTAGTGTATAGAGCGCTCGCCTGGCAATCTGAGGATCCACAGTTCGAATACTGCTGGCAGCACTTTATAATTTTTTTTTTTTTTTTTTTTTTTTTTTGATTTTAATGACAAGGAAACACTAAGAAAGGTGGAAATGACCTCTAATTGTTCTCTGAACAATTAGTCTACTAGTGTTTTTTATTCTTTTTCTGCCAGACTTTTGAAACCGCAAGACTTATCTAAAAACTTGTTAGTTCATGATATTGGATATCTAAAGTTATTCCGAAAAACGACCCAAGAAGTTTGAACTTTGACCCCGTTCGAAGTTATCACCCTTTACGCAAGAAATGCTTGTTATCGCTACTCCTCCGAAACCGTAAACCGTATAGGTATGAAACCTTCACTAATGTCTTTGACTACTTGAGAGGATCTTTCAATCTATTTATTGTGATAGGATCTACAGACCCCTTATATGAGTTATTGCCCCTGAAAGAATTTAAATTTTACAAATAATTAAATATTTTCAAAACGAGAAGTCGTAAGGACATGGAACCAGCTGCATAAGATTCATTGACCTTTGACCTTAAAATTTATGTAAAGGTCAAAGGTCAAGGTCATTTCAAAAATGAGAAATTAAGCTATTTGAATCTTTTTCAACTTATATTATCTGTCTGTGCATCATTAAAATGCACTCTTAAAACTATTTCAAAGATTTCATTCTTGTCCCCTAAGATTAACCCTTTTAAAAGTTATATCCCCTTGTTTGAAAAACCTTGTTATCGTTACTCCTCCGAAACTGTAGGCTGTAGAGACACCAAACTTTCACTAATGTCTTAAGAAACTTTAGGCCTAACTTCACTGTATAAGTGCAAAAGGATCTGATGACCCTTATGTGAGTTATTGCCCTTTAACTTCTTTGTACTTACTATTAAACCTTATAACTTGAAAACTATAAGTCATAGAAGCATGGGGTCAATTGCGTTAGGACCCTTGACCTTTGACCATGAATATTTTTTCAAGGTCAAAGGTCAAGGTCATTCCATTTTTTTATTTTCATTTTTCTTTGCTTTAAGACAATTCTGGTTTCTTTTTCATGGAAATTAATTCTTAGGGGTCAAAAATAAAAAATTTGAAATTCAGAAAAGGTGGAAAGACCTCTTATTGTTCTGTGAACAATAAGTCTCCTAGTTATTCTTATTTTTCTTCCGCTGATTTTTTGTTTCGACTTTTATCGAAAAGACTTTTTGTTCATCGTAAAGGTCATTAAAAGTTAGGAACAAATTTGACCCAACGCGTATGAACTATGATGGCTTTCGAAGTTATTGCCCCTTTCGCAAGAAATGCTTGTTATCGCTACTCCTTTGAAACCGTAAACCGTAGAGGTATGAAACCTTCACCAATGTCTTGGATTAATTGAGAGGACTCTGGAATCTATTCATTGCAAAAGTATTCGGTGACTCCTTCAATGAGTTAATGCCCCTGAAAGTCTTAAAGCTGACAAGAAAAATTAAAATTAAAAACTTTTAAAGGACAAGTGGTAAAGATATGGGACCATATCTAGATTCAGCTTCAAGTGTTAACCTCGAGTTTACTTCTCTCTCTCTTTTTTTTTGGGATGACCTTGACGTTTGACTTTGATAAATGACCTTGACCTTTGACCCCATTGACCCAAAGGTCACAATCAAGCTAAAGGTCGTGGAGTTATTTACAACCATCACTCTAACAAGTGCTTATAAAATAACCTCCTCCCTTTTTTTAAAAAATAAAATCAACACCAACTTAAAGAAAATGTCTACAAGTCAAACAAAACGAAATATCGACATAAGATTCGTAATAAAAGAAAGAAGAGACCTGAAAGAAAGTGCCCTGAGAGTTTTAAGGTGAGTCTCTAAAGTATTTTGAAATTATAGTGAATATCGGCAAAATCTGCATTTTTTTTCTGTCTGAAATTTAGTTATTGCTGAGCATAACAATTAATTAAAACTCGTATTGGCTATTTCTGCAATTATTGTTAATATCATTCGATTCTCCTGCTCTATTACGACATTTTAATACCAAGTATTCTTGCTTTCTTAGGTGTATGGAATTTATTTTAATTTTATTTAGATTTCAATATGAATCAACTGAATTTTGGAAATAGCGATTTTTCATATCAAATAAATTTCCACGCAATTTAGATAGGTTAAATCAATTGCAGATACCCCGCTTTATACAATATAGTGTAGAAAAAATGTCCATGACTTACTCACTGTTTTTCCGGGATTTTGAATTTCCTCTGCAACTGACCACTGTATTACTTTCGCTTTTACGACTCTATATATGCTACGTGTCATTGCTTCACTGCAAATGTGTCCCATAATTATTCTAATCATTTTCCTACATACAATATCACATCAAACCTGCAAGATCTCAGTTTTTTAAGAAATTTGACCATAACTTCCTACGAAACTACAGGTATCCTCTTCCACCTTTAAAAAAATATTAGTTTACAAATTACTCTTTCTCTGTGTACAACTTGATGGCTCAATGGTTAGCTGTTCGACTACAAACTAGGGATGTAAGTTCAAGCCAGTTCGAGGAACTTTTTTTTTTTCTTCTTTTTTTTTCTTTTTTTTTTTTTAACAATTCAAATAACTTGGAAACATTTAAAAAAAAAAAAAGAAGAAGAAGAAGAAGGGGGAAAGACCTTCTAATTGTTCAGTGAACAATTAGTTTACTAGTTTATATATTTTTTTCTCTGTAGAAGTAAACAACAGCGATTTCTATTCACTGATACTGTGTTGTGTTTGATTATTTTTCCGGGGGGTAAATGCCACGCACCATATGTTGAAAATCATATAAATAAGCTCAATACTAACACCTTTATAGAATGTATTTTTCTCAATAACCAAAAAACATTTTGTACTGGTTTGGGGGCCCTTTAAAAAAGAAATAGATTTTTCCTGTTTGACAGATGAGTGAGCAGGTTGAAACTCAATCAAAGCGCCCAATTGCCCTGTAGCACAATCAAAGGCGCTTTAATTTCTGACTGCCTAGCCGGGTGGCAATTATTTGTTAACTGAGATCAACTCACAATGCATGTAAGACCAAACTTAACATTGCTAATGAGTAGTGACTATCTAGTTTTATAAGAAAACAAGCCAGTCATTCTTTAGTTTTGCCTGAACATTTGCATAATCGTTTTGTCTACGTTGTTCAAAGGGGCATAATTTCATTATGAACTTTGTAAGAAACTTACATTATGCAAATTTTGCAACTCAGAATTAGCTGGAAGAGAAAATTGTATTTAAAGGGAAAATTTTGGAGGGTGGATGGGGGGGGAATGTTTCTAAAGCATTGACTAGTGGACTTTTAGGAAGCACTGATTTCCCACAGTTGACGTTTACTTGGACATTTAAACTTGTATCATGTAGGGAAGTAAAAGAATTGATAATTCAAAAGAAAACCTTTCTTGTGGTCATGGGTATGGTGTTAGGGGCACTAACATGTGAAGACCGGGAGCTGAGGGTAGGGTATTGTGGTTTTTTTAAAAACAACTTATATGTGCATTGAAATAACCGTTATTTCCGTTTAATTAAATGTTGAGCTAAATATTTATATTTTAAAGGGTTCCGTACATAGCCCTAGTGTAGAAGTAAGCGTCAACTGTAAAAGTCAGCGCTCCTCGTAAAAGTCCAGTAAAATGTTTGTGCTTGTTGAAAAACAAGAAAAACTGCACCATACTGCACTCTGCTGCAATACAGTGCAACACATTGTGGTGCCTAGCAAGTTATCCAATCAAAATAAACTTAGTCAATTCGTTGAAATACAATTAAGAATATGATTATCAACCTTCTTTTTTTAGTGTTTTGAAAAGAAATTAAAAAACAGACTGAATGAAATATTTAATTTAAATTTAAACTTTGTTATGACTACTTTTTTTCATGAAAATTTCAAAATTTTCCCGAAGGACACTTTCGACAAAGTTATGGATTGATGATTTTTTTATCGAACGACTAGTTTGGGTATGCGCAAAAAAATATTCCTTCAATTTTCTTTTTAATTAGTGCCTAGAATATCTTTTTTATAAAATCAAACTAGATGAATTATTTTTTAAAGGATTTCGAGAAAGCTATGTGTTGATAATTTTTTTTATCAAACGACTAGTTTGGGTATGCGTAATTCAATTATTGCCCTGAATATGTTTTTAAAAAAAATTTAAATTTAAATGAAATTTTTTTTTAACATTTAATTTAATTTTGACTTTCCCCCTTTTCATAAAAAAATTTAAAAACCCAGCACATATGTGTATGGGGGGAAGGACTCCTTCGATAAAGCTTAGTATTGAAAATTTTTTTATCGAACGACTAGTTTGGGTATGCACAAAAAAAATTTCCCTTTTAAATTTCCTTTTAAATTAGTGTTTTAAATTTTTTTTAAACAAACAAGATGAAATATTTTTTATTTGAATTGATGTTTTTTTAAAATATGTGACTGATCTCCTTCATACAAATCTCAATTAACAGTCCCCAAACACTTATGTATATATTTTTGGAGGATTTTTTTTCGACAAAACTGTGTTTTAATAATTTTTTATTGAGCGACTAGTTTGGGTAATTGAAAAATAAATTGAAGAAATAAACTCCTCTTTTAATTAGTCATTTAATTTTTATTTACACGCATATAAATGCTTCTTATTTATTAGGAATTTACCTACACTTATATTGCACTGTACAAATTTAATGCCAATCAAAGGTTAATAAGTCCAATTTTCTTTTACTCTTTTTTTCTTATATAAAAGATGGGGTTAAAAACAAACTCTTTGTAAAATTTATTTTTTTTTTTTTTTTTTTTTTAAAAAAAAAGTTTAAAACCAAATTGATGCTCTAAAATAAAGATATTATTGCACTGTAATGCGTCTCATTGTGACTGCTTAACGTAGTGTCTCTTTTAAAAAATACATGGTCTATTTTTATTAAATTCAACATTAAAAGAAATAACTTTTTCCCGTTTGACCAAAAGGGGAGCAGGTTGAAACTCAATCAAAAAAGCGCCCAATTGCCCTGTAGCACAATCAAAGGCGCTTTAATTTCTGTACTGCCTAGCCAATAGCATTACTTTTAAGTGAGATCAACTCACAATGCATGTAAGACCAAACTTAACATTGCTAATGAGTGAGTGACTATCTAGTCTTATATAGTATACAAGCCTGCCATTCTTTAGTTTTGCCTGAACATTTGCATAATCGTTTTGTCTACGTTGTTCAAAAAAGGGGGATAATTTGATTATCGAACTTTGTTTTAAAAAACTTACAAACTTACATTATGCAAATTTTGCAACTCAGAATTAGCTTTGGGAAAAGAAAATTGTATTTAAAGGGCAACTTTGGAAAAGGGGGGATGGTGGGGGAAAGTTTCTAAAGCATTGACTAGTAAATGTTTGTGCTTGTTGAAAAACAAGTAAAACTCACCAAAACTGATCCGCAAAGCTTTCGGAAGCCCATTATGCCAACCTGTTTTATAAAGGAAAAGCGATATATAAAAGCAAACCCCTTATTAAAAGAAATGCGATCTATATAAAGAAAACCTGATATATATAAAGGAAATGCAAAAATATATAAAGAAAACCTGGGTACATATAAAGGAAATGCGATATATATAAATAAAACCTCGATATATATAAAGAAAATGCGAATAAAATAAACAAAACCTCGATATATATGAAGAAAATGCGATATAAATAAACAAAACTTCGATATATATAAAGAGAAAAATTTCCACTGCCTGACCTTTAACATGTTTTAAAACCCTACATTACAAAAGAGACTTTTCCAACATATGATAAACAGCTCCCGGTAAAATTTTTTTTGCAATCAGTTGATATGGCTGTTTCAGGATGGTATTTAGCGTGTTGTGTTTTCTTCCTTTTTGTATCTTGATTCTTACGCGTATGACTATTAAATTCTAAAACACTCTGTTCTTCTTACATTAGACGTGTTGGGCAGAATTACACCAGTGGGTGACTTTTCGGCTTTAAAAAGTGTATTACATATAGCACTAAATGTTGGGGGGCTTTTAATCGAAAAAATATTTCGGTGCAAAAATACAAGTGTGTTTTTTCATGTTTTATATAAGTTCTTTAACGTTTTACTATGTTTTTACATGATGTAGATTTTAAAATCGATTTAATTTACAATGTGGGGCAAAAAAACCGCAGTTTAATTATGTAAGTGTGCATTCACTAACTCGTTTCTTAAATTATTACATATACGGTAAAAGTACATGTCGCTTTCTTCCCCCCATATTCAAATAAAAAAGGGGACCCTTTATCTCTCCCCTCTCCCATTCCGATTTTTTTTTTTTTAAAACAATGGGCATACTAGTAAATTATTTTTATAATGAATTTAAATAAATTTGAATTAGGGCATTAAAAAAGTACTTGTTAAGACTTCACATTTAACATTATATTTTCATAAATTCTCGGTTGTGAAAACCAAAAATTAGTTTGGTAAAAAAAAAAAAAAAAAAAAAAAAAAAAAACCAGGTAGGTTGAAAAAAACAAAGTTGATCAAAAAATTTGTACATGTAAAGCGAATAAAACACAGAAAATACGATACATATGTTACATTAAAAGTTTAAAAATTTTAAATTTAAACTTATTTAAATATTTAGATAAGTTTAAACTTTAGATTTAAACTTTTAATGTAACAATACTTAATTTTGAATGCATTTAATTAAATGCTTTTCTTCTCAATTAAGTGCATTATTTTAAGTAATGTTACGATTACAGTTCATTGATATGTGCATATACAAACAAATAAACACTATTAAAAATAGCAAAAATTTTTTTCCCCCTTTTGGGGAAATTCTGAGTACTGGGATAACTGATTTCCCCCCGCCAGGGGTTTAATCTTTTATAATCTTGATGGACAGCTGAGCGCTACAGGTCACTCAGTGGAAAATTTTCTCTTTTATATATCAAGGTTTTGTTTATATATATCGCTTTTCTCTTTATATATATCAAGGTTTTGTTTATATATATCGCTTTTCTCTTTATATATATCGAGGTTTTGTTTATATATATCACATTTCCTTTATATATATCCACGTTTCGTTTATATATATCGCATTTCCTTTATATATATCCAGGTTTTGTTTACATATATTGTATTTCCTTTATATATCGAGGTTTGCTTTTATATATCGCATTTCCTTTATATATAGAGTTTGGCACTAATGGGCTTCCGTACAATGCAGTGCAACACATTGTGGTGCCTAGCAAGTTATCCAATCAAAATAAACTTAGTCAATTCGTTGAAATACAATTAAAAAATATGATTATCAACCTTCTTTTTTTTGTGTTTTAAAAGAAATTAAGAACAGACTGAATGAAATATTTAATTTAAATTTAACTATTGTTATGACTACTTCTCTTTCATGCAAATCAAGGAATTATCTCAAAGGACTCTTTCGAAAAAGTTACGTATTGATATTTTTTTATCGAACGACTAGTTTGGGTATGCGCAAAAAAATATTCCTTCAATTTTCTTTTTAATTATGCCTTTTAATATCTTTTTTATTAAATCAAACTAGATGAATTATTTATTAAGGAGGGCTTCTTCAGAAAGCTATGTGTTGATAATTTTTTTTTTTCAAACGACTG
>NW_026921669.1:0-10020 GCF_032062105.1 Saccostrea cuccullata | reverse complement strand
CGGATGCGTTTACAATAATAATCTGAAACATTCAATTCACTAGATTATTTCTGCCATTTTCAATGGGATTTTTTTTTTGTGAAACATTAACATTTAACGCTACTAATTTCCACTTGTTCATTTTAAAATTTGTTTGATTTGTCATTGCCTTTTACGTGGTGTTACTTATTTGCTTCGCCCTTTGTTCTCATTTTAACGTTACCTGTACCTGTCCAATAAGTTGAATTTTATTGGACACCTACAGGTAACTTATTGGACGGGGTGCAGGACAATAACAAATTTAATGAACCAGGTTTAACAAAAAATGACGTCACAAAAATGTTTTAAGAAATAAAACTAATCATGACGGTCGTGTGTATTTGATCTCGTTGCGCTGAGAATTCAAACATAGTTATGAGCCACTGACGTCAGACTGCAGGGTAAAGAGAAACAAATGTGTGGTTGGGCAACTTCACAATATCTAAATGATGTAAGATCTTTAAAAATTTTAATAATAATGATTTCTAAAATTAAATGTTTAAAAAACAATTTTAGAATCTAAATTGGAGTAAAATTACACAAGAACTGTTGATTTTAACACCGTTTTACATGTATATCATCACCGATTATGACGTGATATGTCCTTTTAGTCATGTGATGTGTGTCCTGTCTCCCCTTAAGTTAGAGGGATAGATCCTTACGGTTAGGATAGGGAAATGTCTATTTCCATTTTATTGGCTTGTGTGTGAGCTTCATTCACTGATGAGAAAGTTGGAAATTTCAGTTTCTGTACTTTTTTTCAAATCATTGGTTATTAATACTGCTTTTGGGCAGTAAAAGACCTTCAATTTTTTTATAAATCCGTAGTGCTTTTAATATAAGTTGATTTATTTTTACAATAGGGACAAGAAATTAATCACAATATTGTCATATTTTCCTCGCTGGCGTATCGCATTGCGAGAAATTTGGGACAAGGTGGTAATTTTCTAATGCTGCACTGACCGTTAAGGTAGGATTCTTACTGGTTTCTGACTAAATGAAATATTCAAAATACATTTGCTTATATGTCTTATAGATATAAGTGTAAGAGATTCCAAAGACAATATTTTTTTTTCCTCGACTTGTACGACTTTTAATAGAAAAGGTAAACCGTGTTTTAAAACTAAAACTATATTTTTGGCGGAACGGTAACGTATGAAAATATCCCCTTTTTCTGCATCTCAAAATTATTAGAGAACAATTAATCTAGTTATAATTTATACACAATCAAAGGCATGAAAGACTTTTCAAATGTAAGTTTGATAGATAATAAGGGGCTAAAGTTCCTAAATATTTCAAATAAATATATTTTTTTAAAACAAACTAGAACTATGTTAACTTTTAAAAGTTTCCAATCTACATGTAAGTATAGATTTGAGCCTAAAATCCGTAAAAAAGCATTTTTTTTTTTAGTTAAGGATCATTTTATTTTTGGTTTTTGTATCATTTTTTATCTTTATGTGACAGCTTTACCATATTTGAAAATGAAAAAAAATAAATATAGGAAGCATTTAAAATTAACTTATATATAAAAAAAAACTTATGAAAAGTAGAGGAAATTCGGATAAGCCAATATCCATTTTAGATGAATTATTTATGTCGATTTGGTAACATCATCTAATAGGTCCTTTATGGAATATTTTTTATGAAAAAAGAACATCATTTGAAATACAATTAGGGATCGCATTCTTGGCAACAGTATTTAAGGTCTTCCGCTCAGGCGGAAGACCTTCTACTATTCTGATGGTTAAGATTATTCCTATTTTTTTTTTTTTTCCTAGACGCCAACTTTGAGACCTCGTAACTCGCTCATTACTTAACGGATTTCGTTCAAATTTTAGAGTTTTTGGACGTTACAAAACTAATTTAAATGTTTTCATACATTTTAAAAATTCCCTTCCGCTTTTGAGTTATTTCCCTTTAAATGAAAATTTGGTGCTGTTTGTTTCCAGACAAAGGCTCAGAAACGACAAAAGCTGGAGCAGAATGTCTACTGCATTTAAATACTAGAAAATTAAGTTGTGCACATGGTTTTTTCTTTTTCGATTTCTGCGCTCAAAACGGTGATAGATAGGGGTCAAAAATAAGAATGCCTAAAAGCGCAAAAAATTACATCTATTTCCTTATGTATCTTTTAAACTAAAAATAATTTGTTAAGACATGTTCAAATATTGTGCAAAATTTTTAAGCTTATCATTTGACATCATTAAAAAGGGTCTGGCCCCTCATATTAGGGGCCAAGGGCGCTCGAAAGTTTTTGCTTTATAACTTAAAAACGGTAAATATTTAGATATGGTTATCATTTGAAATGGGTTTTTAGCATCTTAATTATTGATCTCATGAAAACGTTATTTTGTTCAAGTCATGTTTTATTAGATGAGCAGAAAACTTAATAGTCAATGTACAGGTAAGTGATTTTATACGGCAAGTGAAGAAGAATTCTATATGCGTACGCGTATAACACGTATAACTGAAATTAACTGGATAAGAATAATATACCAGCTAAATCGTGTTAAACTTTGTTGAAATAAGATTTTTACGAATTTCTCTAGCTGGATGTCATAGAGACTATTCGGAGAACAACTTTCTCCCTGTGTTTAGTGTAAAGAACAAGACGGGAGAGAGGAAAAATATTTTTACAGTGTGCGTGTTTTGTGTTTACAGTTATCACATGGTTATGCAACCCGTTTATCGATCGCGCATGACCTGTATACGCATTACCGCTCTTTGATTTTTACTCGAGTCCTAGATTTAAGATCAAGAAAACATGTCATTTGCGCTAATCGTAAGAATAATTCTATACACAAATTTTAAGGTTTTCTTGAACATGATTTAAAAGTGTTGAATGTCGGATTCTATTCTTTGACGAATGAATAAAAGGTGCTGCGTTTACGCGCGCTTTTCTCATCTGCTGAGGTATCTATGGACAAGTTCATCGGTTACACTGAAGGGTGACACAGGATGACCTATCGATAACTCTGCCAATTTTGATAGTGATTTTAATTGCACATGTAACATAAACATGATAAATTAGTGTTCAATTCTACCCTTGTGAAGTCCATTATAGTCTTGTTATTTAAAAAAAATTGGGGATATCAATACTGCAACTTGTTTTTGATTTGTGCGGATGATTCTATTATTGGAAAGACGACGATTTTTAGGCCCCGTCTCCCCCTCCACTTTGAAGTAATTGCAATCGTTACATGTATACGGGCCTATATCAAGTTATTCTAATTGCTTTTTATCAGAAAAATTTGCGATGTTGTTTAAATTAGCAAATACATATAAACATTGCACAGTAAATTGTAAGTGGAAGTGACGTTTCTAATTCTCATGAAAATCGTAAATGAAGCAACTTTGAGTTTTGCATGAATTGATACATAACTTATAATTGCATTTACAAATGTATTCCTTTTATTTCCTCGAATAAAAAGAATATCACTATGACACGATTTTACGGGTACATGATGGTAACTAAATACATGCTGTTTTACACGGAGGAGCCCTCAAAATATATACATTCCGAGCTTTCAGAATACGAGAGAAAGAGAAATGAATAATTAGAATTTTTTTTTAACAAATTCTAAATTATTTCTGAGAAAGCCATGTAATTGCATACAAATATTCCAAGCCATTCTTTCGTGTTTATTGGACTAAAAGAGATAATTAAATTTCCTCTCATCGCGATAACGTACCCCCTTCCTTCAAATGATACGTTTTCCTTCAGAGTCGAGAATGTCAGTTGGTTAGTTTGTTCAGGTACGTACAGGTCAGGACTGGTGTTGAAATCCATGATTAATCCATAACCTATTAAAATGTTAACCAACAATCATACGCGACTTTTTTTTTATTCACAGGTCGTCAAATAAATGAAAAAAAGATTAGTATGCGTCACTAAACTTTCCTATATATAAACGTTTTAATTTCTAAAATTTGTGCCGATTAGAGTGTTCATTCGAGCATCGAAGTGTGTACATGTATTAGTTTCTTTGGGTAAGGGGGGGGGGGTACCAGTTTTTACTGCGTTTGATTTCCGGAATTTTGCAATGCTTTTCCGACATGCACTTAATAATTTCATTTCTAACATTCATTATTTTCATTCTGGATTTTTACACTATATTTCAAGCTATTTAAAGTTAACAAAGAAGATGGAATCATTATTTTAATAGAATATATTTGGTTAAGTTAACACAAGTGAACTTGTGATGAAAATTTATTAAACGAAATTCAAGCAATAAAAAGTTAAAGTTTGTATTTTGAAAAATAAATCAAATCAAATCACAAAAACAAAGACAGATTGTAAAGCTCACACACCGACACACACACAAACGTTTTGGTAACTCGGAATAGTCCAGAGTAAAACTGTATTTTCTTGATGACAGAATGTCCAGTACATCTAATGTTCACGTCCGAGATAGTCCACGGCGGATCTAAAAACTCTCTCACACAACATACGGGATTCACTCAAATTTCAATTAACACATTTACGCAATTTATATCATACATACAAGTCAGACGCTCTTTGATGTAGAGGATTGACACTAATTTCTTAGATAAATACTTAGTGACAAATTCCTTTTTACTATTTAAACTCAAATTGATAGGTTAATAACTTAAGCATATGTCAAAAATAAGCTTTGAAAATAATTCTTTTTATAAAATTAAATTTTGTTTAAACAATATAAATCACTAGCAGCGCAAAGACAGACTTTTAAAAAAAATCAGAGGTGGAATCAGGCGAATTAAATCCTTTTATGGCACTACCAACCCCGTAACGAGACATCTCATCGAAATGACCGGTCTCCATGTTTTGAACCTCCAAGAACATGTATTGCATGTTCTTGAATAATATGTAGTAATAAGTCTTTAAGGACATCTCATGTAGGAAACCTGATTTATATTCTAATATATTCTAATTTTTTTTTAATTATTCGTACTTCTCAATCTATCATGTTCAAATTACATGATTGTAATTATTTTTTAGGGAACATTGAACCTTATTCGTCAGCCAGTCTGTCCATCTGTCACGAAAACTTTAAACTTGATAATAACTATTGAATGAGTTGAAATAAGACTTTGATATTTCACATGTGCATTATTTGTGACATCTGATTTTCAAATATACTGTGATTTTTGACCCTGTGACCTTGATCTTGGAGCTTGACCTACTTAAAAAAATAACATTACTTTAAATTTACCATAACTTTTGAAAGCTTCCATTTTATAAAAATGTATTAACTGTGACAACACCTTTTAAAATTCACTGATTTTTTACCCTTTGACCTTGAAGTTTGACCTGTTTTTCAAAAACATTAACAATACTCATACCTTTTGACTGAGAAGAGATAAGGCTTTTATTTTATCCCTGTGTATTACCTATGACAACTCTTTTTTAAATACACTGACTTTTGACAACTTGACCTTGAGGCTTGATCAAAACTTTTTTATGAGGAGAGATAGGGCTTTCATATTACACAAACATCACAATGTCATGTACGTAACCTTTGATAAAATCATATCAAATACTAGTATATCATGAACTTTGACCTTGAAGTTTATCCGGCTTTTCCAAAATTTAAACATTGCTTAAAATTGACCACAACTTTTTACACATGTATAGTAGCTGTAACAAGGCCTATCTAAAAAAAAGGTATGGCTTATATCATGGAGAGTGTGTTATGGCCTTGAATCAAGGTCATTTAGGATAAGATATTTTGACTGGATGCATTGTTTGAAAAAAACCTGTGTGAATTTGTCAATACAGTAGCATACAAATGGGGTATGCTGATCACCATCTTGTGTCATGGTGTGACCCAAGGTCATTTTGACAAGGTCAAGGTCGCAAACATTCCTTTACTATCACTTTTTTAATAGTAAAACATTATAAGATGATATCTACCCTTAAAAGATTGCTTTATCATTAGAACGTGGCATGACCTTGACTCAAAGTCATTTCTCTCTGTCCGTAGCTCCGACGGAAGACCTACTCGTTGCTTTGCAACGAGCTCGGCTCTAGTTTTTTTTATTATTGATGTCCAGGAAAAAGGTATTGACATTTACCTAATCCTGTCTCTAATATACAACGTTCAAATTTAATTTCACTGATACCATCACTTAGCAATATTGTCCTTTTGATTCTATGAAAATTTCATCAATTTTTAAATACAAAAAATATAGAAGAATCCTACCTTAAGTAGAGCGTTGTAAATGTTCTCAGTTATTTTCTGGGTTTTCGGTAAAAGGTATAAGTACCCACATTTGAGTAAAGGTTTTTTGTCATTTAGAAACTTGTAAGTGTTTTTGTCCAATGACCCATCTGAATGCATTTCTGCATGTTTATTTTGAATGTTTTCATGCATTTTAAGCATGTTGGGTTCAGATACTTGCATATACAGCTCAACGCACTTTTCAAACTCATATGGTTTTTCACACAAATTAAGGTCATACTGCTATAATGCACAATTGTGTAACGTGAGAACAAAATATATTTTAAAAGTGATTTATAACTTAATTTTTTTTCCTATTCCATTACTTTTATTCTAATTCACACAAAATTATTAGTAGGATTTTTGTACGCTCTTGGATGATAGATTTTGGCAGTTTCCAATTGGTTTTTTCATGGTATCTCGTCAATTGGAGCCGTCTTTGTTTCCGTTTATTTTTAAGCATATCTTTGCCTTGCCTAAATACAGAAACAATACAGTTCATGTAACTTCTGTGTTTTTTGTACATTAATATGACACAGAAGGCGCAAGATGATACTTACATTTAGATTAGAAGCTTTTAAAAGCTAACATAGTTCTAGTTTGTAGCTGTTTGAGCTGCAGTGTTTAGATTGCAGTTGGCGTTGTGCTTCTAAGAAAAACTGGTCCTTGTACATGATGACAATTGTGTTGTTCTTATATACTTTTTTAATAACAATTTCTTTGTTATTTTGAGATGAAATAGCTTCTCTTTCAGAATTTCAGATGTTCGATATCTTTTGCACAATTTCCAATGAGGAAAGTTTCAATTTTGTTTTATCTATTTCTTCCTCGAGTTTGCTGCATGTAAATGGCAGTTTGACGCCAGATTTTGTTTTAACGGGGTGGATTGCAATGTTCTCTTCGGTATCAAAATGAAATTTGCATCTGAGTTTCCTGGCAAATTCTTCAAAATCTTTGAGACGCAGGCTTTTAGCATTGTCGCTTTTAGGCGTTGGAATAATTTTTAAGTCTTTACTCGGAACTGAGAGTTCATGTTGGGATAAGTTGTATCTTGATAGATTTGGAACAAACTTTCCCCCTGTGGTCGTGGTTTTCTTGCAGTGAGATTTAACACCCCGTAGATAATTTCGGGTGCGTGTAGCATATTTGCCTTGTTTATTCCGTCTTTTTGTTCGTCGAGCCATTCAAATAGAGGAGCAGCAGGTGGTATGTATAATGTATATAGCAAGGCGCTATAGATCAACAATGAGTATTTTGATGAAATAACGAATCCTTCTAATTATCAATAAGTGTTGATAGATTAGAGGATAAGAAGAGTATGTGGCTATAAGAAACTGATCGCCAGATTCCGGTAAGTGGTTATGGTCACGTGCGAGGGGGCGGTGTATGTTTAAGAGCTAGTCCAATGGATGTCTATTACACACCGATTTTATGGTAATAAAATCTTGAGGATGCTGAGTTGTACATAGTGTCGTAATATGATGCAATGATAAAAATCCTTCTTAATATCATATGATAATACATGTAATAAGAGGATTAATATTTTCCGTGTCCAAGTCCCGAATGATTTTTTTTCTGGTTTAACGAGGCCCGATCTAGTTGAAAATTACGAAAACGGAATGATGAAAAATTTTGATTATTGGAAATATACTTGTATGTTTTATGTTTAGAAAAATTAGAATGAAATTTTGTTATCTTGCCTTTATTGTAGTGAAATGGGGACACTGTCAAGATATGGACCATTTTTCGTGTTTTTATACACAATTACATAATAAAACTCTTCAATAAACAAAGAAATTTACAAATTTAAAAAAATACATGATGAAATTCTTTGTTTTTCACATATTTCATGCAATTTTCATTCTTCTTATAAAAAATGAAAAGAAAATTGGAGGTAGCCTTCATTACAGTGAAAAGGGGGCATGTCAAAACACAAAATTTGGATTTATTCTATCCAACTACGTATTTTATAGGTCGCAGTGGGTTTACATAACACCAACAAATGATTGCAATACTGTATTAATTTCTAAAAAATAATTTATTCTTACATTATGAAATAATCTTCTCGCCATACTTTATTTTTCTCTTAACACGCGACAATGTTTTACGTGGAAAAAGGGGTAGAGGGAGGAGGGGGGGGGGGGGGGTAAAGGCGACAAAATTGCGATTTTCACTAATATCATGTAATATATAGAAAAATAAAATATTTCGGGGGTTCAATTTAAATGATGTATAGACTTATTCTATTTTTTAAAACTGAAGATAATCCATGCATATTTAAGTCCGCAATAAAAAGAGTGTGTATAAACACTTCAACATATTCGAAGAGAATGACTAAAATTGTTTACTTTTAGTTGCAGTGTTTGGTTTTTTTTTAACTCACAAATTGAAATAAAACAGGATAAAATTAATGAATCTGTACCAAAAAATTGATCCCTCAAGTTAATTAGGTTCCAAGGTTGTTTATTAATTTAAATATTTAAAAAAATTATAGGAATTCCAGCTTTCAATGCATAGTCTATAGCGCTACCAGGTAAGCAAGATCAGCGAAACATTTTAGCGCAATTTGACGTCATTTTAATTGTGACGTTATTGTGTTCAATTGTGACGGCGGTCAAGGGTATTGTGACGTGTCTGAGTTGACGCTGCGTTAAAAGGTATGCGCAGATCAAGTAGATTGGGCCTCGTTAACTGGATTTGGGCCTTCAATATATCCTCGTTTTCACAGCCTGATATTCTGTTAGAAGTTTTCTTGCTTGGTAAAACGTTGGTAAATAGTAACGAGTAAAGGATACTATTGTATGTGTATACTTCAGCAATCCGAAGTATTTAATTATAAGAGAGGCGTAAAAGACGACCTTTGAAGTTGCAGTTAAAACCTTTAAAAACATGTGCTGATTTGGTAAAGGAATTCGAAGTGCTGGTAATAAATTGTAACCTGGTGCTAAATCTTTTATGACGTCATAATTAATTAAATGGTACTTTTCCCGAACATCTACAATTAAGAAATAAATAACACGTTTAAAAATTTCAATAGGAATTGAAGTGGATCTCTACATGATCAACTACTGTGACAGTCATTTAATAATTAATTCATATATAAGTTCAAAAAAGCTCAAGACAAAAGCATTGGTAAATAAATCTCTGATTAGTTTGCAGGTAAAGGTTTCTATTTTAATCAGAATTTGTTATCATTTGGATATGTTCTTCATCATATAAAAGATTGAAAACATTCTGACAAATACTTCTGAAAAATATTTACAAATAAAGGATAGAAAATTGACTAAAAACTAGGGCTGGATAAAATGTCCTTATTTCTGTACTTTGCAATACTATGAATCGATATTCTAAATGTAACGGCAAAATACTAGGATTTACGATTTTTATCATTTAATGTAATGATAAGTGAACAAAAGGATTTTTGATTAAGTCAGACAGTGAGACATATGCTGTTTTATGGGTGTATTTTAGTGCAATATAGTATATTAAATCAGCATTTTTTTCTGTGTGCTTACGTATCTTACATGTAGATCTGTACATTCTGCACGTAATTTAAAGTTAATATTGTGAGAATATAACATTTTCATTTTCGCTGAAAATAAAGCAATACAGTTAAAAATAACGCAATATATCGCAAATAGAAACCTCTGTCCAATACCTAGCCCTACTAAAAAGTAGAGTTTATTTGCCTATATTTTTTAAAATGTTGACTTATCTTGTATGTCAATTGAATAAAAAAACGAATTTTTCTTTGATAATATCGCTTAATACTGTTCATTTAATAAAGACTATAAAC
>NW_026921668.1:0-10247 GCF_032062105.1 Saccostrea cuccullata | reverse complement strand
TATTTTCTTCTATATTAATACGTACACTATTTGAAAACTGTTCGATAATAATACTAAATAAATTACTTCAAGCCACACTATAACACATTTCCTCTTTTAAAAGTGTTCATACTATTTGAAATATTTTGCAACTGTAATTCTCTTCTACATTTAAAGATTGTTATGTCCCTCCATATTAAGAAGAGGTCTGGAAAACAAAATTCTGTGCTAAAAATAGACCACGTGCTGCTATCCGTGAACTACTTTCATGGTTCTTTACACTCTTTTTGAAGGCAACGATACCTTGTTTTAAACTTGAATTTATCATTTAAAAGTGCAAAATTGAGACATTTTTTCAACAAATGGTTGTAGAGAGAACATTAATGCACAGTTTGCGTATTTTTTTGGATTTTTTAAGGCTCTGCTGAATTCTGCAGCTGCGCAGTTCTAAGGAGCATTTCAAAAGCATTTTTCTGCAAAAGTATAGATTATATATGCACAATATGCATTCAGTTATGCATATTTATCGTATCTTTATCATAAGGACTTACAATTTGAACAAAATGTAATGTATTTTAGCCATTTGAAGAAATGTTTACATTTTGTTCTCACTGCACTTAAGGTGGCCGTACATCCCCCTTAAAGCGTCGATCTTTGCATGAATTTTGGCCTTGAAGTCCTTCAGGGCAGGCCTGCCCCTAAATAAAATTGTGGTATTTTGATAGGTTAAGTTGTAAGGAATAATTTAAGATAAGATTTTTTAGGGGCACCCCTGCCCTGGGGTCGAAATTAACAGAAAACCTACAAAAAATAAGGAAACCTGATTTTCATAATCTGCTTTAAATTTATGCCAAACATATTTAAAGTCTGACTAGCTCATTTGATATATACGCTGACTTTTTACACCTTGGATACTTTCTTTTTAAAGTCGGGAGTTCGAATCCACCTGGTACAACACTTTTGAAGTTTTAAATGTCGCCTTTTCAAAGACTATTTTAATTTTTTTTAAAGACTTGTGTATTTTTCCTTCAATTATCTATCCTTTATGCATACCCATTCTTGATATAAGAAACACTAAAGAGATATCAAATCGTAACTATCCAATGTACAGTTTTCAGTCAGGCGGAACGAACCTCAGTATAAGCACACTTTCCCGAGGACAAGAATAACTCACTATGTGTTACTCAATACAGGTATTCTTGGCAGCATTAAGCTGCGATGAATTTCAATTGTATATATTCCTTTAGAATTTAATCACATTGATTTTGGCTACATATTTCAGTAAATGCACTCCCTTGGATTTCATTTAGGCCTATATAATTTGCACACATTAATGACATGTTTTTTTATATCCACGGATAAATAGCATAGACATTAATAATAGAATTTCAGAGACAGTAGACATTATCTTTATGCACAAAAGAAGTAAAGAAGTAAAGACAAATATCAATTATTACATTTGGAGATAACAAACTCAGAAAATCAATGAAATGGTTGATCCTACCACTACTCACTGACATAAAGATTTAGGAAAAACAAATTGTTATATGTATTAAAACATTTGAATATTTGACACTCAAGATCTTGCTATATAATTTTTTTTTACTGATGTCCTGATTTTGTTGTTGTTGGAGGTTTGGACCCTTTTAAATGTGTCCAATATAATTATGAATGTAATTGTAATCTTCCAAATCTCAGATATCACATCATAACCATTGATTGGCTCATATAGAATACCTAGCTAGATGGATAGACAATTTGCCTGCAGCAGATCGAAGCTGAACTATAAAAGTACTTGTCGGATGCCCTGTTTTATCTTATTTCAGATTCCTCGGCTTATAACATTGGCTACACACGCCCCAAATAGAAAATATCAAAAAGATCATCCTAATTCAAATTTATTTAAAAAAAGATATTTAGTGAAGACATTGATAGAGGACTTCGTTAGTACTGTGCTAATATTTACAGCAAGTCGGACCTTATTTCATTTATCTTTCGAAGCGTGATAACAAATATTGCTGATTAATATTTGTTCATGGGATGTTTTTCTTTTTAAAATACAGTGAGACAACTGAATTTTAGCGAGGACTGTTTATAAATTCTATTTCAAAACTAATCAACATCAAAAATGAACTGAACATTAGAGTGAACGGAAACACAGCAGTTACATTTCATACCTATTATTCGACGATCGACCATTTGTGTGCAGATAGCTGTTTAATTTCAAAATAGACAGCTTGAGTGGATCATGAAGAAAGTTCCTAATTTGTGTTTGTTTTTGCTATTAATTTCAGGAATATCACTAACAAATGTTCAAGGCCTTTATACTGACGCTGAATTACTTCTTCAAGAGGTTTTCAAGAACTACTCTAAAGAAATCCGACCAAAAGCGAACTTTTCAGAAGCTTTAGAGGTCGCTCTTATGCCCATGATTTTTTCAATAAATGATTTTGATGAGATTTCTGGTGTGTTGTCCATTGTTTGTGGCTTTGGTATGTTTTGGCGGGATTTTCGATTGACTTGGACACCAAGCAACTATGGGGACATCGAAGAAATCCCAGTTCCCAAGGAAAAAATATGGATTCCTAATATCTTTTTGATTGACCCAGCAAATAAAATGGAAGCCCTTGGAGATGAAGACTTCTTGGGGAGAATTTCTTACACCGGAACTACGAGATGGATACCTGCTGGTCTGATTCAGACTCTTTGCAACGTTGATATGTATAAATTTCCATTTGATACACAAACTTGCTCATTCACTTTATCACCGTGGGGATATTATCCAAATGAAGTGAGATTAATCCCCTTGAATGGTGTGACAGTCGCGGATACGACGTACTACTCCCCGAATGCCCAATGGACATTACAAAAGGCACTTATGAAGCGGGCTGTTCTCGAAGATTTTGATAATATAATTGAAATTCGACTAATTTTGAAGAGGAAATCTCTTTATTTCATCATAAACATGTTAGCCCCTATCCTTTTATTATCCTTACTCAACCCTCTGGTGTTTGCTTTACCAGTTGAAAGTGGAGAACGTGTATCTTATGCTATAACCATCTTCTTGTCATTTGCCGTGTTTATGACATTGCTAAGTGACAATATCCCTAAATCTTCAGAGCCAATGTCTTTAATGTCATATTTCTTAATAATAACAATGTCGATGAGCACACTTATAAGCGTTCTGGCTGTTGTCACGATGCGTTTTCATTTCAGAGACCCTACTTTTCACGTCTCAAGTAAAAGTGTTTTTGTGCTTAATGTTCTTCGACTCCGATTCTTATACGACAACTGTGGAAAACGAAAAAAGAAGGCTAAAATCGCTGACAAATCTGCCGAACTGGATGTAAGTTTTGAAAAGAAATATATTGCTCCTAACGAAGATTCGCAAGATACTGATGAGGCGGAGAAGAAAGTAACTTGGAAGATTTTAGCGGAGGGATATGACAGAGTGATGATGCACTATTTTTACATCTTTGTTTTCTTTCAGTGGTTTATCCTAGTAATAACATTAACGTGAAGGAGGATTGTTTCAACATATTTTGAATGAAACATGTAGACATCGTATTCTGGGAATTTTCCTCTTCTGCTATTTTGCGTTTTTGTGCAATTTAAAACCGGACTTGGGTGCATATATGTAACTATATTTATAAAGATTATCACTAAATATGTAGTTAGAGTACTAGGTGTAATGACATTTTTGTTTGACTTTTTTAAAACATGATATTCTTAGCATTTTGATATATGACTTTTGCAATGAAATGATTGTATGTATACTGTGTCAGTGTCCAGATTGTGACTTAAAATTCATGAGTTTAAATTTTGGTAGAGAATATTTCAAAAATATTTTCACGCTTACTCCTCCTTGGCACCTGACCACACCTCTTTAATTTCCAGGGTCCATGTTCGTGTTTTGTCCTATATATATACTTGTATTGTAGATTTTCTCATGAATCGATCGCTGTTTATTATCTGCATCTATTATTAGATAAGTTATGAGATTAACAATAAAGTTTATCGTAATAGTGTAATATTTTTTTGGCATTTTTTTCAATTTGGTAAATACGCATTCATGTCAGACATATAAAACTAAATCTATCTTCACTCCCACACAAAACCCTAATTGTTTGAAATCGAAATTTCTCTGCTACAACATTTTTGGCAATTGGAGTAGTGCCACTACTAAAAATCAAGAGAATATGAAATCACAAAATGTTTAAAAAATTTATGACGTACATGTACATGTTAAAATGCGCCTTCTTCAACGTTCTCTACAATTATTCTTTAATCTAGGCTTTGATTGCATCAAAGAAAAATAGCTTCTCTTATAAAACAACAATTTGGATATTATCATATCTTACGATTGGTCATTTACCAAAGTACTTTGTTTAAATCATTTAGATTCTACACAAAGGTACTTTGAAATTTGTATTTATGAGATATCATGAATTATTTGTCGTCAACATCTTTTATTTTAGGTAGTGATACTAGTATTCCAATATCCCTTGCTTTCAAGTTTATGTTGCCCACTGATCGCTTCACAAAAGCATGTTCTGATGCAATCAACCTTTAAACAAAGGTAGACTACTCACAAATAAGTTGATCTTTCAAAGTTGGGTTGAATTGTGGCTTAAAAGTTTTTTATAATTAACTAAATACAGGATGCTTACGGTTATCTGACCAGTCGACAGGGAATGCTTCTTTCTAATGATTTTTTCAAAGGGCCTGTGTTTTCCCCTGTTTATAACATGTTTTCAAACAGGATTTTGCAATTTAACACTGTTTTATTTATCTTTACTCCCCTCATTAATACTTAGAAATATAAAAAAAAGAAAAATACGAAAGCATTAATCATTACATTAGATCGACCTGGGAGCGAACTGAGATAACGTTTAGCTTTGGTGTGATTTTTTTTTCCTCGAGAAAAAGATATTATTATATATTAACCCTTTAGATTTTAACGAGTAACGGACCTATAAATCTCTTTAGCAATTTACATTTATGTACCTAATAATTACTACCTGTAATGACGATTGTGTTTCAGGACATTGTACACAATATACTGACATGGGAGACCTTTTTAGTTGGATCAACAACGGTCAATTTCCATCTTTTTAAAAGAACTATAATGGTGCTTAATTGTTTATATTCAAATGTGTTTGATTTGAATACCTTACAGAAACTATTCAGTCAATATCATACGATTAATGGTGTTTTTCAAATTCCGAATGCATCAATAGTTTCCACAAAAGGTTTATTTCTGCAAAAACACAAAAATTGATTCGACATGGGGTAATTGTTTCGGCACTATGGGTTTGTCTAATGAACACCATATTGTCATAGCTGCTTGTTTGTAAAAAGTCATCGAATTCGTATGATGAAAAGGTTAGACTTTTTACTTTTCGGAAAAGGGATACAAAAGGCATAATTACTGTTGCTTAAAGAGAATTTTAGATTCGCGTACAAAAAAATTCCTCAGAATCCTAAGACCTATCTTAAGATATTCCTAAGATATGTCCTAAGAAAAATCCCAAAAGGCGACAATCCCTTCTTCTATTTATTGGTGAAATATTTTTTTCTTTCAAAAAGAGATATCTCTTCAACATAGAGAGATATCTCTTTAGCTTATAGAAATATTTCTTGAACTAAAAGAGATATATCTCTTTGACTAAAAGAGATATCTTAATTTATACCTTAGAAAAAGAAATATCTCGTTTTCTAAGAGAGATATCTTTATGAGGTAGAGAGATAACTCTTTAAGTGAGGGAAGGTTGAAAGAGAGAAAAAGGGTGAAAAAGAAGAGAGAGATGGGGTTAGAGTTTGAGAAGAGAGAAAGCGAGTATAGTTAGTGAGTGGGGAGAGAGGGGGGTGTGTGTGGGGAGAGAGAGGGGGTAGAGAGTGTGGGGAGATATTGTTTGGGGGAGAGAGTGTGGAGGAGAGAAAGGGAGGGGGAGAGAGAGTATACATGTAGAGAGTGAGTCGGTAGAGAGTGGGGATAGAGAAAAGGGAGAGAGAGTGAGTGAAGAGTGGTGAGATAGACAGTGATTTGGGAATGGAGAGAAAGGTTTGTTGTTTAAAGTCAATTTTCAGAATTTCTTGCCTGTAGAAAACTGCAATTTTACCTAAACCGAGCCTTCAATGCCATTGAGATGTGGGGGATCTTTTTCGTGACAGCATCTACTGCGACACGGATTCTCAGTTTACACGGTCTCATCCGAAGGACCGGTCTTAAAGCTTCACATCCAACAGTGGGATTCAAACCCTCAAATTCCTTTAATTTTAGGTTGAAATTATAAAAAAAAAAATTTATTTAGCCTCTAGGAAATAATTTTCTAAATATCATAACATCAATTTATTACATTTTATGTCATTATTACATTTTGAATTGTAACAGTGTATTTTTTCCTCTCACTGTAAATATCAGGGCTGCATTCAATTACAGGTATTTGCTCTCTCAAACACTTAAAGTACAAGTAACTCAACACTTAAAAATAGTGTTTCGTATTTGGAGTACAAAGAACTATATGCGGTATATTGCATTTGTTTGCCCCCACAAAAGTCAAATTTTGAAAACTTCCTGAAATGTGCTGAATTCAATAAATTGTACGAGAAATGTAAATTAACAGAAAATATTATAGTTCCAAAGCAGTGTATTCACAATTTTTGTTTTTATGACGTCACAAACTAGTCTGATTTTATATTCTTTTTCAGAAAAAGGACAAAATGGACAATATTTCAACAATTTTAGCTTTTAAAGTTATAGAGCGCATGTGTGTTCAGGAATAATATTGACATATTTCATTGATATTATCATTCTACACATTATATCAAAATATTTATCCTGAACACACATGCGCTCGGTGACTTTTATTTAAAATATCGAAGAAATTTATACATTTTTCTGTAAAATTCATAAAAAACTGAAATTTACGTCATATTTGTGACGTCATTACGTACATATGACGTCATTACTTATGAAATTATTCAGTGCTTTGAAGTCAGCATATACTCCCCTGTTTAAGGACTTAATTAAATATTACTCCATCAAAGTTTGATTTGGGGGGCAAATATTGGTTAATACCGCATAAAGTTCTTTCACATTAACAGTGTATTTTCCAAACAAAGTTTGGTAAAGTCAGGCAAAAATGAACTAGATGCTTTATATTACATAATGCCATTGTGCACCTCCTTTTTTACTCTTTGATCTGACACTTATTTCAGGACTCTAAGAGCAAAACATGGACTTTGCAATTATCATCATATGGGAGGCAGGGGGTGATCATTTAGTGAGCTCAGTGCTCACAGAACCTCTAGTTTAATCAGATGTTGGCAGCATGATATTCCTTTTTAAGAGATGATGAAAGGGGAGAATCCAACAGAAAATTCTCAGTGAAACAAGAGGCACATGGGCCACATTGCTCACCTGAGTAACTTTGGCCATTCTGTTAACAGATTTCCCCATTTGTAATACCTTTTGTGATCCTGGCCTATCCTGAGTGGTCATTAGATTTAGAATCTACACAACCTAAGAATGCTTCCACATAAGTTTCAGCTTTTCTGGCCCAGTGGTTCTTGAAAAGAAGATTTTTAAAGTGTTTTCCTATATTTTATCTACTAGTATATGAAACTTTGATTCCCTATTGAGGCCCCACCCTTCACCAGTGGGTCATGAATTGAACAATCTGAAATCTACACTACCCCCAGATGCTTCCACAAAGGTTTAAACTTTTCAGGCCTAAAGGTTCTTAAGATTTTTTTAAAGAAAGATTTGTCCTATATATTTCATTGTAAAACTTGGGATTCCCTATTGTGCCCTTTCCTACCCCCAGGGTTCATGATTTCAACTATTTAGAATCTTCACAACCCCAGGATGATTTCACATAACTTTTCAGTTTTTCTAGCCAAGTTGTTTTCGCGAAAATTTTTCAAGACCCAACCACACTATTTTTGTTTTTCCCTGAATAATATCCCTTTGGAACGGGAATTGGTCTTTCATTTTAAAAATTTTAAATCCCTTTATCTAAGGATACTTTGTACAAAGTTTAATTAAAATTGGCCCAGTGTTTCTTAAGAAGCTGAAAATGTGAAAAGTTTACAGATGGACGGACACACAACAGACAATGTGTAATCAGAAAAGCTCGCTTGAGGTTTCAGCTCAGGTGAGCTAAACAGGGTTCTTGTTCTCCTGTTCTGTTATGTACTGTGAAATCACAAATTTTCGTTGGGGTTTAATTTTCGTTGTTTTTGAGGTATGAAGAGACCCATGAATTCATGTCAACCACGAAATGTAAAAACGCAACACACATAAGTACTCAATTCTTCACCCACAAACTAAGAGTTTTTATTCAAAACACGAAAATTTGACCCCACAAAAAATATGTGATTTTACAGTATATCAAATGATTAAAGACAATTCACTTGAATAATTATTTACCACTGTTTATTAATAGTCTTGCATGCTAATTTCAAAATACATTCAAGTCATACTAGAGGCAGTGCTATAACTATCATAATACAGAACTTGCAGACACAGAGAGGAAATAAATACACATAGTTATAAGCCCTGATGAATGTAAATACTGTTTACAATTATCCACAATTTTCATTCACTTGTAATTTATCTACATGTAGTAACTCCAAATGATATTGAAATTATTTTGTACATTCATCCATGGAATTTTACAAAACTTTCTCCTGACTAGGACTCCAGACTTCAAATTATCAAATAAGAATAATCTAATAAAAAATGATTAAAAAACAATTTAAAAACATTACGAAAGAAAAACTTGATTTTTATATTATCCTTATTTTCAGCAGAATAATTGAATGGATATACATGTAAATAAAGAATAAAAAAAAGAAAGGCTGCCTTTAAACTGAACGGATTGGAATAAATTATAAACCATCCACTAAATCGCCACAAAGGGTCTATCTACAGTAGAAGAGGAACACAATTTACTCAGATCTTTTACACGTGTTCAGGACATAAGGAAAATAGCAACAGAAAAAAAATATCTAATCAAAGTTGATTCCAATAGAGGTCAGCTGACTGTGATCCAAAAAAAAAATTCCGAGACTAAATGGCAATAGCACACAAAACAAAATATATAAGTAAATACATTTATTTTGTTAAAAACAGTATTGATTTATTTTAATTGTAGCCATTGTTTATTAAAATGTCAATATTTTTTTTTTTCAAATTTGTATAAAAAATGAGAAAATTGACATTCAGGCAAGTATCACAGGGATATTTAGCACAACAACTACTCAGATCTCATTTCAAGAATAAAAGATACACTGTCATATCGTACAGAAAATACACCTACATTCCTGGCTGGGACAATTAATATGCCATTATTACGAAAGGCACTCCTTTTTAACTAAAACCCTGATTTATTCCATGTATGCCTTGTTGATAAATCTGACCATCTCAGAACTTGTCTCCTTACACAAAAATGATCATAATACACATAATATTAAACCAAAGGTGATAAGTCATTTCTCAGCAGTTGTATAAATATCTTCACAAGCGACAACAAAAAGCTTTTTTTCCCTATGTAGACATTTCCAGGTGGCCCCATGAACCATTAGGTGGCTACCACCTCACCAGAGTCCCGAGGACTTCCCTCCCGGGGGGTTGGATGTTCTGATCTGAGCCCGACGCGGTGCCTTGTCATCAAATTGCTCACCTGTGAATGTAAATACCAGATCATTACAAGTATATGTATGAACACTTTGTAGGTAGTCTTAAAATCTACACTATTCCCCAAACTTTATATACTCTGTGCATATGTATTTATATGAAAATTATGTATGAGACATCACAAAATTAAAAGACCAGGTATTAAAAACAAAGCAAAAGACAAATGACACATAGCAACAAATTCTCTCCTATCTTATATAAGTATGTTTTTTAA
The DNA here is from genome assembly GCF_032062105.1 of Saccostrea cuccullata. Taxonomy (NCBI): domain Eukaryota; kingdom Metazoa; phylum Mollusca; class Bivalvia; order Ostreida; family Ostreidae; genus Saccostrea; species Saccostrea cuccullata. Next base: position 351 of record NW_026921668.1, on the reverse strand, counting down.
CAGAGAGTTTATTGAAGCTAGATTTATACATGTATTTAACTCTGCCAAACCACTGTACCAAGCATGATTTTCTATGCTGTCAATTAATATTTTCTTAATTGTCAAAAATCAATTGCACATATATAAAATTAACAACATATTCTTCAATCAACCAACATTTTCCTGAGACAGTTCACTGAATCAAGTGTAATTGTGTATTTATTCCTCAAAACATTTAAGTCAATACTATTCTATATCAATTTGTCTTCATATTTTACCTCTTAAAAATCATATTCAATTATTGCAATTAAAACTAACAAGTTATAGATTTTTGGGGATATAAGTATACAAATTAGAAGATATTCTTTAAAG
>NW_026921667.1:0-10104 GCF_032062105.1 Saccostrea cuccullata | reverse complement strand
CAAAAAATTAGGGGACATTTTTTTCTCTAAATTGTCCAAACACAGCACTGTATAAACTATCTCTGCTTTGGATTATTTTTTTTACACCTCCCTATTTTAATTATTAATAGTCACTGACTTTCGATTTTTTGTCTCTTTTTAATAACACAGAAAAATTTAGAAAAATTGCATTGAAATAGCTAAATAAAGTTACCTGGGGTAGGTAAATAAAGCTACGTAGATAATTCTAGTATTCTACCTATGTAGCTAAATCTAGTGATTGTAATGGACCTGTTAACACCGTAGAACAAATTCGGGAAAAAAAAATAATGAAATCTTGACCTCATACATCAAATAATGAAATGTATATCACCCTGAATCTTCTTTGCGAAAAAGGAATCTTTCGAAATGGAACTTATCTTCAATAGTATAACGAGAGTAAAATTTTATTTTGTTTACAACAAAGGATAGCTGCAGATCTGTAGCTCTCCGAAAAAAATTATTGATAGACCGGAGAGCTACAGTGCCACCCATTAAAAAAACTGTATATTTATTGCGCACAAAAAAGTGCGCTGGATTCTTGATTAATTTTTCCAAATTCTTACCTCAATTGCAAAAAATGGAAGATTTCAAAAAATTACTTTCTCCTGTATCAAGTTCTCTCGTAGTTGACATCTGAACGAAGCATATTGGACCGAATTATCTTTGAAACCAAAATGGCAGTATGAATAAGCGAAATGTCCGATGCTTGCAATATCAGGGCCAGGAGGACTATTAACAACGATTATGAGGAATCTTTTGTTTTTGAAAGAGTCAAAGAATATGTTAGGAACACACGGTTAGTAATATTTTGAGATTACAGCTTTAAAAACATGGAGAAATAAATCGAGAACCGAGCGCATTTTTTTGTGCGCAATAAATATACAGTTTTTTCAATGGGTGGCTCTGTAGCTCTCCGGTCTATCAATAATTTTTTTCGGAGAGCTACAGATCTGCAGCTAAACAAAGGATATCCCATATGTCATGCTGTACTCGCGATTTCATCTGAACTAAGACCGTGTCGTAAAATAAATAGACCCTTTCTTTGTAGCGCATCAATCCCTGGTCATGAAAAAAGAATAGACATAAAAGACATGCCTTTTGTAGCGTATCCGATCTTTGGGAATCTTTACTTCCTTTCTTTGACATCGCTATAAGATTATGAGGATGTAGCGCCAAATTTCAATGTGGCTTTATTTCTCGGCCTTGAACTTTAAGAGTATGACTATTTATGCTTTTCTCATGTCTGGAGAGCGTCAGGAAAGGGAGATAAATTGAGCTATTTTACCAATAGGTGGCGCTCGTCTGTTGTCAAGATCAACCAATATTCTTCGCGACCAAGAAGTTAATGTTGGCGCTATTCTTCAAACTGTGTGGATAAAGAATATTTTAGAAGCGGATACAAACAAAAATTGTAAGTAACATAAAGCATATCATCTTATGCGAGCAGTAATTTTAACAATATGGGTGTCTGATATGATATCAAAGTGGAAATGTGTGGGGATGGAGGTCATTGCAGATGAAGCCTCCTTATTACTTTTTTTGGAGGGTGGAAGGTGGGGGGGGTCCCAATTTCGTTAATGACTTATTTCTATCTGGATTTGTTTTGGTAAAAAATATTTCCTATCTTGTGTAGATCTTTAAAGCTGGAATTGGTTTTTTAAAGTGTTATACCCTAAAGTTAAGTTATACCCTTCCCTTGATTCCTTTGTTAGAAAGGTCACTGACATTGCAAGCAAGACAAACGACTTGTATTTATGTACAAAGGAGTTCTAGCATAATTTATTTGTTTATCACAAAACATTTTATCTTAGTTTAATCACATCACCCCCCCACCCCCGTCCTTTACCCAATAACATGCAACATCACAAATCAAAACCACAAATTCCATAATTTAATGTAAGTTAATGTCCAGTTTGTTGACACGAAAACTATAGACGTGAACTTAAAGTTGCAAAGTTTAAACCATTTTAGAATCGGTTCCACCTGGAAAAAGGGGGGGGTAATATTACTACTTCCGCCCAAACTTATCGCCGTTAGGTGGCCAAATTCTCGTCTGTTGTCAAGAACAACAGTGTTGTTCGTAACGGCAAAGTTAATGTTCCCCATCCTTCAATTTTCTTGTATGTAAGTAGACACTTTTATACAATACATAGGACTATGATATTTGACTAGATTTTGATTAGGAGTCGATGTTAAAATGTTTTACAGTTAGGTACCTAGGGCATCATTGAAAAATCGTTTCCCCTAACCCGACCCAAAATTCTCAAGTTGGGTAGGTAGGTAGGTAAATTTTTTTTTTTTCTGATAACAACTTTGAAAAAATTCTGAAATTTATAGAATAATACCTTTATCAGAAATGTACCAAAAAAATTATAAACATCATATCATACAGTGTACCAATGCCAATAAAGGCAATTTTTAAAGATAAAAGATTTATAAATAATTATTACTTATTTCAGCTTGTTAGATAGCTCACACCACTGACCAGTGTAAAATCATTGAAATCAAATAGAGTAAATGTTTCTATTATCAGACACGCGGGGATCTTCGGACAATAAAGTAAATAGCTATGACCGTACATGAAAAAACTTAGCTCCAGTGTCGCAATAAATGCTGGCACAAAAGAGAACAGTAAGCGAGTACTTGTTAGTCAAAGTTTGGAGCCTTTCACCTGGCAGATGATTAAATGTCATTCCAAAATTCTCAAAAAATTAAAGCAATTTAAAGAAGCAACAAATCTTCAAAAGCCAAATTTTAGAAAAATACAGCATGGCGCAAAGGTTAGAGCGTCTGCTCTAGAGTCGAGAAAAGGAGCTATCCTTAGGTCTCTTCGAACCACTGCAGGACATGGATTGGTCCTTCGGATTAAACCGAGGCACCATATTCGAATCCATTGCCGGACATGGAGACTGGTAAACTGAGGTTCCATGTCGCAGAAGGTGTTGGCACAAAAAAATCCCCCCGCTCAATGGCCCTAAGTGCTAAGTATAGATGTAAAGGTATAGTAAGGGCGGACGTATACCCCCCTTAACAATGGGAGTCTATTGTGTTGGAGAACAATAGAAGAACAATGGGGAGAACAATGGGGTGACCCTGACCGAGATCTAGTTAACATATGACCCTGACCGTATCGGTTACTAAATGAGCACGGGTATTTAAATGATGGTGAAATGGGATACAGGAGCACTTACACGAATGGATGGACACGGGTATTTAATTGTCAAAGTTGGGAGGGAGAGCAAAGAAGGGCAACAAGTCTCTAAGACTTTGTCATAAAAAAAAAGTTGAATTCTCCGCCACCCCGCCGCCGCCGGGCCAAACCGGGGCTGGGGAGAAACCGGAAACCCTGGACTCCCGGGGACCGTGGACTCCGGAACTATTTTAGATGATTATAACATTCCGGGGGAATAAAATATTAAATAACAAAAGCATTTCTGAGGGGAAAAATTATGTGTGCATTTTACAAATGCATGCTGTCTTATAAAGAACGCAGATAATCTTATATATATTTTTACTAACGCCACCATATTGTGGTGGTGGTGGTGGTGGAGAATATAATGACAAAAACAAAACACTATGATTTTTTGTAATTTTATTCACTTGATTTCCATTTTCAACAATATAAAATAATGCACAAATATCATTACAAAATAAATGTGTTAGTTTATTCATTTTTTTGAAAGAGGTGATTAAACTTGACATGGTGTTTGTCGAGAATACATGATATTGCATCTTCAAGAGGCACGTCATTTTCATTGATAAGAGAGAGAATTTCCTGACGAATACTCCTGTGCGACGCACTTTTCATGAGGCAGGCAGACGGTTTTAATTGTTCTTTATAATTTTTCAAAAGTAAATCTCTGTCTTTTCCCAGCATCCGTTTCATGGTCGTTTCCCTGGCTTCTTCCGTTGGAACTCCTTTTTGAACTAATTTGGTAACATTGGCCCTGGAATAAAGGGTCATGTTGTTTCCAGACGGTGTTGATCATCATATCAAAGCCGACTGTATCGTCCTCATCATCTGTTTGATCGCTACTGTCCGTGTCTTCCTCTGAGTCTTCTTCACAGGCGCAGCCTTGTGCAGTGTGACGACCTAAGTCGTAAGCTGTAGCAAAAACTAGACCACAATCAAGGCAAAATGGCTGCAAAATGTTGTTCTCACTTTGCTTGAGTGAAACCTCGCTGAAATCGACAGGAGGCGATTTTTTCAAGAAGATATTGGTTTGTAATCGCTTGGATTCTGGTGCGGTTTGTTTTAAATCTACGACAAGGGATCCATGAGGCGTTTCATCAACGGCTTTTTGATAGGCATCTAACAATATGTTGGAATGTCCAGGATACATTTGACGGGCGAGGGTAGATATTTGCAGTCTGTCTCACGGATTCTTAAAAAGAACCAAATATTGGCTGTTCAGGTTCATTGTCCTATTTTCTTTTCCACTGTTGAATAGGTTCTGCAAAATGCAAACTATGCTCATGTTTCTGTGGTGGGCACCCTCCACGAATATTTCACATACATCTTTATTTGTAGTAGAATCTTTCATGAGATCGTCGATGATTAAAAGTGTGTTTTCGTCGGGGTTCTAAATCGTCAGCTGTCAAGGTCGGCCGTTAGACCTTGGATAAACTCAAGGATAGGTATTTGTCTCTTGAGGTCGTCATACAAGGGCTGCCATCTTTTAAACAGCCAAATGATTCGGTCAGGAGACGGTGAGATAAAATTCTGTCTTTGAAGTAAAAGTTCTTTCATCCATGTTGACTTTCCCGACATAGTAGGACCCGCAATGACCATGGTAAACGGATGCTGAAATTTAATTGGTTGTGACCGCCATCGAAATGAATGCCTCGACGATATGGATGTTGCCCTGCATGAGCGGTTCTTCTGTGTCTTCTTAGGCATCTGTGCGTGAAAAAATTTTATGACATATGTTGCAAGGTGTGGACGACATGGTCTTCGTGAAATGACGGCTTGTCCGATTTACGTCTTATTAATTATACATTCGAACCCTCTTTCCAGGTGGCCCGTTACCGTTGTCCTTGATCGTCTCTTCAGCGGCATATGTGGTCTTCCTTCTTTGATGGGCTCTTTTAGCACAGAATTTGCTCTCTCTACTGCTGCCTCTGCCGGGGAAAATCGCTGGTACAGCTGTTTAAAAGTCTTGTCTATTTTGACTGTTTTAACCGTTTTGCGACCATGTCTTGGCTTCCGTTGGATGATGTGTATGTCTTTCTTCGCCCAGACTCTAGGGTCTGAGACATAAATTCTTTTAGTACTTTTTTTTTATCCATGATGCGAACGGGTAAAGTAAAACAGAAAAGGACGCGTCTTAACAATATCCTTTTAAGTTGAGAATACGATTGATTACCTATGGCTGACAATCGAAAAGTCAGAGAGTATCCCTCCCCGTTCAAAAATGTAGTGGTTCATTGCTTTATCTCTGATTTCTATGTAAATTTTTTTAAAACCTTGAATTCGCAGTGGCACTTGGAATGGTCTCGTGAAGATTTGATTCCTGTTAGGCTCCAAAACAATATGCCTCAGTAACGGTCTGTACTGTTGGCTCACCACGGACACTGTGTCACAGACGTCGCAGTGATAAAAGCTTTTCTTTGTGGTTTTGGCAATGCCTTTGACATAGAATTCGCTTAGTTCTACAGTCCATTGGTCCGTAAACACCAACCATTTTGGTAATATGACCGTAAAATCGTATCGTTGATTGCCGGGGAACATATCTTTGCTTTCAGAAGATCTGAGAATGTGTGATGTTGCCACCTCTGCAGTAATGAAAGGGGTTTCAGTACAGGGGTATTATATGCTATGTCCCAAGAAAACCCACAAATTAAAGCAAGTCTGCGCAATTCATCCAAAAATTTACGATTTATCATCTAAAATAGTTCCGGAGTCCACGGGCTCCGGTAATTTTTCTCCCAGTACGGTTTCCGGTAGCTTGGTTGGAGTCCACGGTTCCGGCCGGCGGCGGTGCGCGCGAGCAATCTCAACATTTCTTTTTTTTGACAAAGTCTTAAAGTACTTGTTGCCCTTTTTCTTGCTCTCCCTCCCAACTTTGACAATTAAATACCCGTGTTCATCCATTCGTGCAAGTGCTCCTGATCCCATTTCACCATCATTTAAATACCCGTGCTCATTCTCAGTCCGAAAGGTCAGGGTCATATCGTTAACTAGATCTCGGGCAGGGGACCCCCTTGTTTCCCCATTGTTTTTCTATTGTTCTCCAACACAAAGACTCCCCTTGTTAAGGGGGTATAGTCCCCCCACATAAGGATGTATTCGCTTGGACAAAAGAATTGACCTATAGGAGAGAACGATTTCCCGGAAAAAGTGACATTTAAAAATTAATCTTTATTTGTTGTTTTCTACCATATATGTCTAAATTTTTTAAATTTGTATTTTATACCTAAAATTTATTATTTACCACTTTACAATAAACCTCCAAAGTTGATCGAAACACCATTTTGTCCTTTAAAGCGTTGATTTTTGCATGAATTTTGGCCTTGAAGTCCATCAGGGCAGGCCTGCCCCTAAATAAAATTGTGATATTTTGATAGGTTAGGATGTAAGGAATAATTTAAGATAAGATTTTTTTAGGGGCACCCCTGCCCTGGGGTCGTTATTCACAAAAAACCTACAAAAAATAAGGAAACCAGATTTTCATCACCTGCTATGAATTTATGCCATTTATTCTAATAGTCAGACTAGCTCAATTGATATATGCGCTGACTTTTATACCTTGTATACTCTCTTTTTAAAGTCGGGGGTTCGAATTCACCTGGTACAACACTTATAAAGTTTTAAATTTCGTCTTTCCAAAGACTATTTTTTTATATAGACGTGTATTTTTCCGTCCATTTTCTATCCCTTATGCATGCCCATTCTTGATATAAGAAACACTGAAGAGATATCAAATCGTAACAATCCAATGTACAGTGTGTGTTACTCAATACGAGTATTCTTGGCAGCATTGAGCTGCAATGAATTTCAATTGTATATATTCCTTAGAATTTAATCACATTGATTTTGGCTACATATTTCAGTAAATGCACTCCCTTGGATTTCATTTAGGCCTTTATAATTTACACATTAATGACAAGTTTTTATTATATCCACGGATAAATAGCCTAGACATAAAGAATAGAATTTCAGAGACAGTAGACATTACCTTTATGCACAAAGAGAAGTAAAGACAAATATCAATTATTACATTTGGAGATAACAAACTCAGAAAATCAGTCGTCGTAGTCGTTGTCGTTGTAAACTTTTCACATTTTCATCTTCTTCTCAAGAACCACTGGGCCAATTTCAACCAAACTTGCTACAAAGTATCCTTGGGTAAAGGGGATTCAAGTTTGTTCAAATGAAGGGCCAAGGGGAGATAATTATGAATTAGAGAAAAATTAATGGCATTTTAAAAAAATCTTCTTCTCAAGAACCACTGGGCCAGGAAAGATGAAACTCATATGGAATCATCCTCAGGTTGTGTAGATTCAAGTTTGTTCAAATCATGACCTCCGGGGCTAGGGTGGGGCCAAAATGGCCGACCAAAGTTTAACATAGGAATATTAGGAAAAAATCTTTAAAAATCTTCTTCTCAAGAACCACTGGGCCAGGAAAGATGAAACTCATGTGGAATCATTCTCAGATAGTGTAGATTCAAGTTTGTTCTAATCATGACCCCTGGGGCTAGGGTGGGGCCAAATTGGCCGACCAAAGTTTTACATAGGAATATATAGAAAAAAATCTTTAAAAATCTTCTTCTCAAGAACCACTGGGCCAGGAAAGATGAAACCCATGTGGAATCATCCTCAGGTAGTGTAGATTCAAGTTTGCTCAAATCATGACCCCTGGGGCTAGGGTGGGGCCAAATTGGCCGACCAAAGTTTTACATAGGAATATATAGAAAAAAATCTTTAAAAATCTTCTTCTCAAGAACCACTGGGCCAGGAAAGATGAAACCCATGTGGAAGCATCATCAGGTAGTGGACATTCAAGTTTGCTCAAATCATGACCCCTGGGGTTAGGGCGGGGCCACAACATTGAATTCAAGTTTTACATAGGAATATATAGAAAAAATCTTTAAAAATCTTCTTCTCAAGAACCACTGGGCCAGGAAAGATGAAACCCATGTGGAATCATCCTCAGGTAGTGTAGATTCAAGTTTGTTCAAATCATGACCCCTGGGGCTAGCGTGGGGCCAAAATGGCCGACCAAAATTTTACATAGGGATATATTGGGAAACCTTTTAAAATCTTCTTTTCAAGTACTTCAAAGCCATGATTAGTGATATATTTCTATTTAAATGGAATCATCCTCAGGTAGTGTAGATTCTAATTTTTTTCAAATCATGACCCCTTGGGGGGTTAAAATTCAAGCCCCCCCCCCCCCCCACTAACTGGCTGCTGCAATGTTACTGGATGCTGAAAAATAGATTACAATATGTATCAAATATATAAGTTTCATTTTAAGATTGGGTCAAAAATTTATTAAGATTATCACTATAGGAAATCTTTAAGCTAAAAAAATGGATACCAATTGCAATAGACTGATTTGATGATGGTGACAGTCTTCCTTCAAGGTTGGAAGGCGTAGCTCCAAAGAAATCAGCTGAACCAGGGGTGCTGGAAACTGGCACAGGTGTAAGGAATGTTCCAGCTCTCCTTGGGGTAGGGGGGTCCATGAACTCTGTGGTATTCGCAGGTACTTGTCTCATGTTCCTCACTATTATATTAACAAAAATGAACAGCTTGAGAATTTCACTCAGTGAATCAAGAAGTATACATGTATATAAATATAAAAGAATGGAGTTGGGTTCTTGGAAAAGTCTGTGGATTTTTGATGAGAAGAGGTTAGTATTAATCAGGAAAAGAGGGTACAGACAGTATATTTTGAAGCAGTTAGATTCATAATGTGAATTTGAGCTTACTTGAATCCTGCTGTCGTGGACAGCTACCCTGGGACTGGTTGGACAGGATGTCATTGAGGGAGACTGAGCTGGAGGACCAGTCAGATTTGACATCTCCTGACCCTAATACATGTAAAACAACTGTATAACCATGCCTAAATTCATTAGAACACATTTTTAGGTCACCTGAGTAAACTCAGGTGACCTATTGCTATCCGTTTTCGTCCGTCGTCGTGCGTTGTGCGTTGTGCGTTAACATTTGAACATTTTCAGCTTCTTCTCTGCAACCACTGAACCAATTTCAACCAAATTTGGCACAAAGCATCTATGGGTGAAGGGGAACAAAAATTGTGAATTTCATCATCCCTGCCCCCCAGGGCCCTGAGGGGTGGGGCCAAAACCACTAAAATTAATGCAATCTTTAAAAATCTTCTTCTTTACTCCTGGGCATCAAGCAGTCCAACTGTTTGCATGATTGTAATCAGCAATGAGTCCTCTACCAAAATTGTGAAATTCATGGCCCTGGGGTCAGGGGTTCTAGTGCTAGGGCAGGGCTAAATAAGTAGGTAGTGAAAATGCATTATTTCTTTGAAAATCTTCTTCTCTGCTCCTGGGTATTAAATAAACTAACTAAGTACATAGTTATGATGAGCAAGAGTGCCTCTACCAAAATTGTGAATTTTATGGCCCCAGGGTCAGGGGTTCTGGTGTTAGGGTGGGGCTCTATTGATTATATAGTGAAAATACAGGAATTCTTTGAAAATCTTCTTCTCTGCTCCTGGGTATTAAATAAACTAACTAAGTGCCTAGTTATGGTGAGCAAGAGTGCCTCTACCAAAATTGTGAATTTTATGGCCCCAGGATTAGGGGTTCTGGTATTAGGGGGGCTCTATTGATTATATAGTGAAAATACATGAATTCTTTGAAAATCTTCTTCTCTGCTCCTGGGTATTAAATACACTAACTAAATGCATAGTTATGATGAGCAAGAGTGCCTCTACCAAAATAGTGAATTTTATGGCCCCAGGGTCAGGGGTTCTAGTGCTATGGGGGGGCTCTATAGATTATGTAGTTAAAATACATGAATTCTTTGAAAATCTTCTTCTCTGCTCCTGGGTATTAAATAAACTAACTAAGTGCATAGTTATGATGAAGAAAGTGCCTC
>NW_026921666.1:0-10264 GCF_032062105.1 Saccostrea cuccullata | reverse complement strand
TTTTAGGAATATTAGTTATTTTTATAAGGTTCGTATTTTTAAATTTTTCTTATTTTCAAATATGATAAATTGTTCATATATAAATACAAAATAATACCAAAACAAAAAAAATTGATCGTTTTATTGAGCGAAAAAAAATCTTGATTGATTTTTTGCCAAAATATAATATTGGATTTGAGTCTTTCAATGGCTATTAGATGTCTTTGGTACATTTTGAAACTTTATACGCCACCATTCCGTCATTAGAAAATTTAGTCTCTGCTACATCTCAACCGGGTTTTCATGTGAAGATTTATGGAAAGAAGGAAAGGAAAAGCCTTAGGAAAGAAGAAAGGAAAATAGAGGACAGAAGAATTTTATATTTTTATTCCCTTTCTAAATATATCAGATATATAGGCAAGTGTACTTTGAATTTTTTTCTTTACTCAGAAAACCAAACAAGAAGAGACCCAGACAAGAATCCCTCAGACAAGAATGCCTTTAACAAACTTTACTGGAAGTTGATGAAAGACACATTCAACATGAAAATGTCCAACGTAATTCCATAAGCCCAAAGACATAATGATTAACGGTGAAAAACATTTTGATAAGACTGAAGCAATAAATTCATATTTTTTTTTCCATTTCTACAATTGAAGATTCAAATGAAATATTGCCAAACATGCATATACAATTTGTGTAGTGACACACTCAGTAATATTGTCATTGAGGAAAAAGAAATATTTCCATTTCTAATTTTTTTCTCTGCGATAACTCTTTTAAAGTTGTCGGAGTTTATCTCTTGATAATTCTGCCGGAATGTAAATTAGGCAGGTCGATAGGTCGGGAGCTAAGAAGGCCTAAAAGCATGCAAATCTCGTGCGCATCTGTCTCTGTGTCTGACGCTAAGGAGGCAAAATGTGCATGTAAATCTCGTGCGGCTGCCTAGGTGTTTGACGTCATTGGGCGAGGACTATTGAGGTGGCATGGAAGTCCTCGTGTAATTTAAGTCTATATGTCTACATTTTTAAAGTCTAAATCTACCATTTTATTTCACAATGAAATGAAAATATAAGGAATCACTGTCTAGTTAGGAGAGTATGCCAGGGACATCAACAATAGTGGGAAACATCGGATAATTTTAGCATAACGGTCTTCGCCCGTTATGCAAATTATCCCATGTTCCCACTCTTGTTGATGCCCTGGCATACTCTCGTAGCTAGACAGTGATTCCTTAAGTAATCGATATTATATCAATTCTTCCCATGAAGAAATCCATAGGTCCTGACTGTACTACACAAAATGTTAAAATCTTTATAAACTCTTTATACAGTTGCTAAACCACTTATATTATTTTTTTTTAAATAGGTCTTTATGATAAAAAAACATTTCCTTTTTATGGAAAATTGCACGTTATTCCTTTGATTAAAAAAGGTGATCCCTCCTAAGTTTCTAATTATAGACCTGTGTCGTAACTATCTTGTGTTAGTAAAATTATAGGGAGAATTAATTAAGGAATCACTGTCTAGTTAACAGGGTATGTCAGGGCATCAACAATAGTGGGAAACATGGGATAATTTGCATAACGGGCGAAGCCCGTTATGCTTACCCATGTCTCCCACTCAGATGTCCCTGACATTTACCCTGTACTAACTAGACAGTGATTCCTTATATTTCCATTTCATTGTGAAATAAAATTGTAGATTTAGACTTTAAAAATGTAGATAAATAGATTTAAATCACGTGATGACTTCCATGCCAATTTCAAGAGTCCTCGCCAACCGACGTCAAACACAAAGGCAGCCGCACGAGATTTACATGCATATTTGACCTCCTTAGCGTCAGACACAGAGACAGATGCGCACGAGAATTCCATGCGTATTAGGCCTCCTTAGCTCCCGACCTATCGACCTGCCTAATTTACATTCCGGAAGAATTATCAAGAAATAAACTATCCCTAACTTTCAAAGAGTTATCACAGAGGAAAAATTAGAAATGGAAATATTTTTAAACATATGTACAATTATTTTCATTGTAATAATTTGTTTTATCGATATCAGGTGGGATTTTTACCAGGTCATATTACTGTGTATCAATTACTTGAAACATATCATAGTATTGTTCAAAATATTGATGAGGGCAAATCATGTATGGTTTTTTGCAATCATTCAAAACCTTTTACAGAGTTTTGCATGACGGGCTTCTTTTTAAATTACAAACTTATGGCATATCAGGTGATCTTCTCCATTGGTTTTCTAGTTATTTGTGTAAAAGGTCACAATAAGTAATGTATAAAGATCTGTTATCATCAAAACTAGATATTTTTGCAGGTGTACCCCAAGGTTCCGTTTTAGGGCCACTTTTATTTCTGATATATGTAAATGATGTTTCTGTAAATATGCTATCATTGTGTAGACTTTTTGCTGATGATAATTCGCTTCAACAATCTTCATACAATATACTTGACAATGAATATAGTTTAAGTCATGATTTACATACTCTGGAACTTTGGTCAAATCAATGGCGTCTAAAATTTGACCCTTCCAAAACAAGTTATTTTTTCAACAAGAAAAATATTTCTGTTATGGCAAAATTATTTTTTAAGGTGACAAACTGGAGTGTGTCCCAGTTCATGCCAGTTCACTTAGGTCTAATGTTGTCACAAAACCTTAGCTGGCCAGATTACATTGACAGCATTGTAAACAATGCTTATAAGAAACTTGCGCTTTTGAAAAAACTTAAATTTAAAATCGGTAGGACACACCTTTCAAGTTCAAAATTGTATGTCACATTTATCAGACCCTCGCTCGAATACGCTTTGATTGTTTGGGATGGCTACTCTAACCATGAAGCCGATAAGCTTGAGAGAGTGTAATTATCTGCAGCTAGAATTGTTACTGGATTGAGAAATACTTAAATATTCTGAAACTGGCTGGGAAACATTGAAAGTCAGGCGCTATATTGCAAAAATGACTCCTATGTACAAAATTCATAATGATAGCGTACCTGAATATTTGAATGTTATTGTTCCACATAAGCACGAAAACATTTCAAATATAATACCCCTAATAAAGAACAATTTCTTGCTCCAAGATGCAGATTAGAATTATATAAAAGATCTTTTATTCCCGACGCTGTGAAACAGTGGAATTTATTAAAGAGAGAAACGCGAGAAGCCATCTCGCTCAATGCATTTCGCTAAAACTTAACTACAGAAGTAAAAAATCCCCAATCTATTTTTCGATTGGTAAACGTTATACAAATATAACCCTCACTTAACTTAGACACAATTGTATACTAAACTAGGATCTACATAAAAGAAACATTATTAATAGCCCTTTATGTTCATGTTGAAAGTATGAAGATGTTTATCATTTCTTTTTTGCCTGTAGGAATTATCCAAACGCTAGGAATACTGCAGGTAATCATTTTAATCGCCTATCTTTTCTTGACAATTGGTCAATATCGACACTTTGTTATTATGTGGTGATGGAAATTTGCCTGTACAATTTAAAACATATATTTTTGCAGCTGTGCATAAATTTATTGATGAACCCTGTAGATTTTAAATAGTTATGTTACTTAACAAATATTTCACTTGTATCACTTTTTGAATTTACATTCCTATGTATACTACATGTATTTTAAATGCATGACATATAGTTATATTTAGGGAGAAGAACTCGTAAGTTGAAAGAACTTGTTTCCAGTCCTTTTGATTTATTCAATAAAATATGTTTAAAAAAAAACAAAGAAAGAGGGCGTATAAGGCATGGACAATCCCCCGCTCTGAGACAAAATATTTCTCAATTTTCAAAATTCACAGAAAAGTTTTATTTTTCTAAAATCATGTTCTCAGTAATGTCATCTTCAAAACATTTTATCATTTTATTTTACTGAACGACTTATTATTTGATAATCTTTATTTCAAAGTTGACAGTTAAGCATATTTAGAGGAAAATGGGTTTACTAGAGGTATAAAAAATGAATTTTGAACATACGTGAAGCTTTTTCTTTTTTGTTCTCACATATCTTAAAAACATGAGTGAAAAATAAATTCTTAATAAAATATTAAAACAATGAAATACAGAATTAAATGTGTAAAAGATGATATAAACAATATAATTTTGAAAAATATAACTTTAGAATTGAGAAATGTCTTTTCTCAGAGCAGGGGATTGCCTTTGCCTTGTACGCCTCCATTCTTTGATTACATTTAGTTTCCATTCAATTTTTCTTACTAGTATTAATTTGAATTAAAAAAAAATATTGGAATGGAGAATCCAAATGTGCTGCCAGATATTCATATGGAATAAAAAACATACAAATTCTATTATAATAACTTTTTGTTATTATTATATTGTTTGATATGATTATTGCTATACTACATGTACTTTGCATTAATCTCATGTCATTCTCCATATGAACTGTAAAGACTATTAACATAAGTTCGTATGTACATGTATATATGTGTTTGGTATGGATTTATAAGGAATGACCGTCCATTTTTGATTTTTTTTTCTTCATATATTGTATTAATGCTATAAAACCTATGTATTTTGCAAATAAGAAATTGAATTGAATTGTCTCTCTCTCTCTCTCTCTCTCTCTCTCTCTCTCTCTGCTCTCTTTATTGAATCAATTCATTGATAAATAGACTTCATAGAAAAGCTTATCGTCCGAGCACGAGGTGTAATGTCACTGCAATGTCGGAATGTTTTCTGTGAAGTCTCTCTCTCATGGACTCATAAAGGGATATATATTTATTTCTCCCCCCTCTCTCTCTCTCATTTGATATTTTTTTAGTCTTAAATAATTATATTTAGTAACCTGATATATCGGCAAACATGAGAACTGTGGTATAGGAAGTTGTCCATGGCAGTGCACGTGAGTGATTGGCAAACGTGACTATTCCCGGCACGTGAGGTGTGAGTTTCTTGAGGGCAGACTCCTCCTCGGGGTTGGGGGCTAATGTCCCTGGGCCTGGCGTATCAGCTGTAGTATCTTGGGTGTGCCCTTCCGATCTAAACATAAAGGATACATGTATCATACTCGGCGTTTCAAGAATAAAATGCATGTTTCTTTTAGAAATCAGAAACTCTGGGAGCGCTGACTGTGTACATTTTATACTCAATGTAGTCACTATTAATTTGACACACACACACACACACACACCCTCTCTCTCACACACACTTTCAACGCAACCTTTTAGAATTTTTTTTATGCCCCCGTACACGAATTTTTGGGGGTATATAGTGTTTGTCGTGTCCGTCCGTCTATCTAGCTGTCTGTTTGTCTGTTTGTCCGCAAAAACTTTAACCTTTCCCATAACTTTTGATTTAGTGGAGCTACGATTTTCATATTTCACACGTGTTTTCCTTGTGACAAGACCTTTCTTTGGATACCATCAAATTTGAGAAGGGAGTCTGACCCACTTTTACATTAAAATTCCAAAGTTTTACTTTGGTCTCTTTGGGAACAGTAGATATATTTGAACTTGAATAATTCATATAATGTATTTTTTGTGGAAAGACCTTTCATTGGATACCATTTACCTTGACCTTTTGACTTTGACCTTGGAGATATCCGTACTTTTGAAAAACTTTAACCTTGGCCATAACTTTTGAACGAAGAGCTAAACTTTTATTACATATGTAATCCTTGTGAAAAGACCCTTCATTGGATACGAAGAACTTTGACCCTTTGACCTTGACCTTAGAGTTTAACTTACTTTTAAAAAACAGACCTTGACCATAACTTCTGAAGGGTAAGGACGGGTGCTTTCATACTTTTCATATTTATTCCTTGTGACAAGACCTTTCATTTGATATAAAGAATTTTGCTTGGAGTTTGACCTTCACTATGTAAAATTTCAACCCTTTTGAAGGGTTAGAAAATATCAAATGAAATTAACAAGATGCGATGTCACTTTCTAGATCTTTCTCTTACGAATTTAAATTATAGAGAAACAACTATTAATTATTGCATTCTTTTGCATGGATTTTTGTACTCAATTATGAAACCTTATTCTTCAATTATCTTTCATATTTCACAACTGTGTTCCAGCGCAGATCTTATATACTTAGATTACAGGCAATGAAAAAATATAAGCATTTTTAACCTAGCAATGTCAATCTACTTATTCATAACTTACAATTTAATTTTATTAGCAGAAGCACACAAAATCATACAATATAATGTACAGAAAAGGAACATCTAAAAAAAATAAATGATACTTTTTTTTTCCCTCTTAGCACTGTAAAATTGTGTTATAGTAATTTAGGACTGCAACAACTACAATCAATGTAATTCATATCTTAATGAGGTTTGGATTTTCAGTGTGTCTTACACCTTTTAATATGAATCAGTTTCAGTGTTTCATGTCTCGAAAACACTGCTAAATCATTCAAAATAAACTTTTCCTCATTTTTTTGTTAACTATGATGTATCTAAGTGAGACAGATTTAAAAAAAAAAAAAAAAAAAA
Organism: Saccostrea cuccullata; assembly: GCF_032062105.1. NCBI lineage: Eukaryota > Metazoa > Mollusca > Bivalvia > Ostreida > Ostreidae > Saccostrea > Saccostrea cuccullata. The sequence continues at coordinate 3,799 of NW_026921666.1, read as the reverse complement.
AATTGCCTTAAAAAGTACATTTAAAAAATATTACTGAATAATTGTAACATTTTAAATACAATGTATATTTAATGTTCATTTATACAATATTAGAGCTGTTCATAATTGTATATAATACAAAATAAAAATGAACGTTTAAAGTCTACAATACTATGATGAATGTTCGGTGTACTGTACTATTGTTTTGACAAGTTAAGGAATAATTACCATGGCAATCTATTACCATATTTTTCTTTCATTTTATTATCAAACTTTGTTCTTTATAAGTATTTATTTAAGATAAATTTTAACTAGGCCGTGTCTAAATGAGAATCAGAGAGGAAGAATTATTTTAAGTAAAATATATATTTACCTTCATCTGATTTTACATAAGGTTTAGCCCCAGACATTTCTGGCAGTGATGTAATATTTACATCCCAGTTTTCCGTCATACGAGGAAGATGTATTCGGTATTTTACAAGTACTAACAAGAAAAAAAAAACTGGATGTTTTTTAGATCCTTCTCAACCAGGAAATACTAAAGAACCCTAGAAGGAGATGACAAAAATTCCCATAACAAACCTTCAGAATCTCTTATTCCTCCCACTATATATACTTTTTGAATCAAGGATTTTGTGGACAATACAAGTTAGTCAACTGGAAACATTGGGAGTTTGAGAAGCTTCAGAGATTTAGTAAATCCTTTAAATTCTGATAATAAATATTCTAAAGATAGTTTTTATGTCCCCGTATTTGTTAAAAAAATTGAACGACCCTCCAAACCTTTACCCTAGCTAGGTCGTTTGTGCGTTGCATTGGTCTAGTTAAATCTGATATGGGCTACTGCGAATTAACTTGACAATTTCAATCAATTTTTTGGTTACAATCTGTCAATATATTGAACCCTTAAATATTTGCAATATACAATAAAGATCTTCCATAAAATTATTTTATCGTGTAAATCCAACAAGGCGAAATTCGGGTAAGCTTCACACGGTAGCTACGGACAGACAAGCTATTGCCTCTTTTATGATCTTTTGAGAAGTTATGATAATTCACTTTTTAAAAATATATAATTCATACCAGCATATTATGCCTTAGCATCAACATACCTATACATATGTCAGAGGCTTTATCTATGGTTATGTGAGTCAATATATCACGTCAAAAGTCTCTGCGAATGTTCTACGGTTTTGTTTTTGTTTTTTTAGTTTTAATTAATTTCAAGTCCGTTTGAAAACGGGCCAAATAAAGATAAAGGGGCTAATTTAGGGGCTGTATTGCCCAGTTTTAGTTTGAATAAACTTGACAAAGTTAGTCTTCTAATGTGCCTATTGTTTTATTTACACTCAGACAGACAAACATTCAGATAGATTGACCACGGGCACCTCTCATAATCGCTTCTGGTCTTAGATTTGACAAACAGAGCTGAAAATAATGTTCTGGATTTAATTGTTTAAATCTTCTGAAAGATAATCCTCTTATAATTCATTAATTTACACTGTTGGTTTAATTGTTAATTCTAATAAGAAGTTAAGAAAATGTCTAAAAGGTGTTAAAAAATTCAAAATCCTTTAATTTGTTGACTTGATGATAAACAAACCATTTTGGAGTTTAATATTTTTTTAATTCAAGAATTTAAGCCACCACACCACATTTTATTACAAAACTATCCCATCATTTCAAAAGTATTTGAAAATAAAACGGTCTGTGCAAAGACATAAAATCATTTGTATATGTGATATACATGTATCTGTTTACTGGACATGAAGAGTGGGCAGTTGTATCGTGCACATACGAATTAACAGCTTACTGGTGCTTCAACATGACTTTTTCTATTTCAGCAGCATTTGTTTATCAAATATGTTTTTAGAAAAGTTTCACCGTGATTTAGAAATGCATGCATGAGACGGTAAAAAGAAGAATGCAAGTCTTTTGACAAATAGGATTTCAAAAGAACTTATTCGTCTGTAAATATAAAAATAAATAAAAATAAAAATACAAAATATAGTATTGAAAAAATTACCTGAAATATTTTGCGAGTCTTCCATACATAAACAGATGTATTTGAAAGTATAATATACACATATATAAGAACCTTTATCCTCGACTGTCAACAAAGACAATAAAACATCATCTTGAAGAAGGTCAAACACGGGTCGGCGAATCTGGCTCACAGAAAGTTAAACTGAATTCCTGATGGGGTGTTTAATTAACTATGGAAACATTAAGGTTTTATGTACAGACAACTCCAAATCGTTTAATCCGGTCATCCGAAGGCGGCGTATAGTAAATATTTTTAAACGGATCGATTAAAATGCTGTCCTCTGATTTTTTTTCTCAAATTATTCCGGGTATCTACATAGCTGTTATTTCTTATGTAAGTCTCCATTGTACAATCGATTTTATATAAGTGTTAAACTTGTAGTCGTTAAATCCTGTCGAGTTTTATCACCTTTTTCCTATTTTAAGCTAGGTAAAAATCGCACGGGTGAATTTCTCTACTGTTATGGAAACTCAAAGAAAATTTTAATTAAAGGCTTAGAATGACATGTGTATACAGGTTCTGCATCATGCAGATATTAGTAGAAACCCCTCAAGGAAAAGCGGAACGTCATTTATTTTATGTCGGACTTGTGTTTTAATTAGTAAGGTTCTCTCTGTGACCACAGGGGTCTCACCACCCATTTCGTGTCCCCGGGCACTTCAAATTATAACCACACTCGCTTATTTATTGTAAACACCAAGTACATTGTTGGATTTTCTAACATTTCTTGCATTTTTCCCCCAAACAAGTCACGAGTGAATGTCTGCGTGATTTAACAATAAATGTCAACTAAATACAATATATCATGTATGCAATTCTTCAAATTATTATTCTGTATCATTATTTTAATGGTCCGTGAAATCATTAAGCCAGAATCGTCCTTTTCATGACAAATAAAAATATTTAGCAAACAGAAGAAATTCCTCCATACTTCATAAAATAGAGTAAAGTCCTGAAATACATCGATAATAAAATTTTCAGGTAAAATTCTTAACCAGTGTAACAGTTAAATTCCCTTATTACCACAGAGGTGCTAAAAGTGTATGTCCAACAGATGTGATGTAAGATTTTACCATCAATAAAATTTACTGAGACGGCAAAAGAAAATTTATTTAAATTTAGATCTAATCAACAATTCAAGACAAGGTTATAACTTTTTGTAACAACCCCAGTCGCCTTTTTACCGGCAAGATAAATACAGAGAACGTGTATATACATTGCATACAGTATAGACAGAGGAAAACGGGTCTACAATTTACATTTAGAAGTCAAAGAAGGTTCTTGAATACTCGTTAGTACAGCTTTTGTTTTAAAAATCTATCATGGAAGAAGACAAAATGAAGATGGTTCACGAAGTCATTTAAGAGGGACGGGTTCAAATTAAGGGGAAACAATAGAAACGTTCAGGACTTAGTATTGTTGATATATTATATCATAACAGATTGCTTTTCCTGGTATACAGAAATTTACGTATGTAATTTTAATTTTAAAAGAGTCAAGCACTTTGCTATTTACAAAGTACTAAGAAATTACATTTACATTGCATACTGGTAAATGCTATATGCAAAGCCAGGAGTGAATCCCTTTGACATATTTTTGAACAACATTCGCCTTAGCAACGATTGGATATTTGAAAATATAAAGTGTATAGAAAATTGAGGAATTCCAGAAATATTAATGAAATTTGTGTCTCTGATTTATACTCCTTTTCATTCATTTAAAAAAAAAATAATTTATTCTTTAATCAGCTTTTTAAATGGGAAGTGTCAATAA
>NW_026921665.1:0-10047 GCF_032062105.1 Saccostrea cuccullata | reverse complement strand
GGACATCTATTACCTACGGAAGCGTTTAACTACCATACTGAGTGGTGCAAACGAGATAGTTTGTCGTACGTACGACATATGAAGTCGTACTTACGAGATACTATGTCGTGAGAACGAGATACTTTGATAAGTCCACATTAAAAAAATATAGGCAAATGAATTGTATTATTTTATCTATGTATTCAAATTTAAATACATGTATGATGAAGAACATACCCAAATGATTACAAAAAGTGATTTAAGTATTCACTTTCCCCGCAAACTAACGAGAAATAGGTTATTTACCAATGCTGCTTTACTTGACCTTTATGGACTTACACAGGGTTTAATTATTAATTGACTGTTTGGGGTATCTCTTAGATAAACAATGTGAATATTTATCAAAAATTGTATGTTTTTCTATTTTAAAAGATCATATTTGATAGAGATATAGTAACCAAACACCAACCATTAAAAATATTCGGTAGACTTGTATAATAAGCATATAATTATGAAAAGGAATGCACATCATTTCATGATAGACATCGCAAAATTTACACACAATCTTCAATGCATCTTTGAATCAGACACATTTATCAAGATATTATACTCTTTAGTTGAAAACTGAAACCTGATTTTTTAAAGGGATTTTTTCCATTCCCTCTAGATAATCGCATACAGTAACTATTCACAAATTATCACAATAAGTTGTATAATTTCATAAGATGAAATATAGTCGTTGATTTGTCCACAAGTCAAGATCTAGTAAATGAAAACTAGATAATAAGTCGTAGGTACGTCTTTGATTTTTTTTTCAATTGGCAGCAGTACGCTTCCGTAGTTACCACTTCGTCAGATCATCATTATCTGTCATCACTTCCGGTCTGTTGTCTGCTATTACATTTGCATTGTCTGTAATCACATCTTGGTGAATTCCCATACAACTTGGATTTTCCGTCATCTGGTTGTCATTATTTCCTTCCTCGTTGCCTCTTTTATAGCGAATAAGTATCACCACAACGGAATAAAGGTGCAAAGCGAAAGACACGCAGGCAAGGACAAAAGAGTATGGAAACCATATAGACTGTAGAAATATCAGTATACACATTCCAATAAAACGAAGAAGCAGGGCAAACTCCAAAGTAACTGTAAATTGATAATTAAAATAAGGTCATGTTTGAATTGTAAAAGATAACGAACAGATTTCAAAAATTTCATAAATCTATATACAATTGCAAAACAAATAGGTAAACATGCAGGAAATTAAAACGGAACCCCGAAAATTCGAAGGTAGGATAAGAATGTATTGGAGGAGAGAATATCCCCTGTAGACCGGACACGCCGGCCACACACGCAATAAGATTAACAATTGGAAAGAAAGAGCCAAAATACAACGTCATACAAGTATTTGCTTACATGGTCATTATAACGACCATGGATTTTAAGTAATGCCCAATTTAAACGAGACTGTAAAATCCTTGTTTCCTCAACAAATTTGTGAGTAGCTACATCAGTTTTTTAAAAAATGGTCGTACTTAGAACATAATTTTCGGTGGCGCTTCTATAAATCATAGGATTAATAATGATTAACACCATATACAAGTGATAGGGATATTTTTTTTACATATACAAGTCATCTCCTATGCCATATCATTTAGTTCTTAATTAATTGGTCCTATCGCCTCTTGTAAGTAAGATCGACTTCAAAATGTGTTTGAAACAAATTTGGCAGACTCGATATACTGTGTCTTTTATTTGAAATTCACTGGGATATATCGAGTCTACAAATGTTTAATTGTATTTTGTTTTATAGGGATTTTTACTCGGAAAGAGACGTCAACCTCTACAGATACTACAAGTAAGAGCCTCGGTTAACGTCCCCATGCTCCTTATATACCTCGGACTCTTACATCCGAAGGCCATTTTCGAACGAGCTCGTTCCGCCCGAGATTTTGGGCGGAACATATTATGTGTGAAATAAACTGTTAACAAGTAATTTTCAGGTATCTACGTGTTTGCATGAGGTATGAAAGTCACAAGAAATAATAAAATACATTTTATTCAGTGTGCGTTATTGTTCATTAATGAAAATTGTCATTATTCCAATTTGTCACCAGAAGTACTTTCGATTTGACTTGACATTAATTTTGAGTATTGCTAGTCAGAAAACGAAATTTTCGTTGCGTTAAACTAGTTTCGTTTGTCAGATTTTCTAGACTCCATTCCCGAATTTTAAAAAGACGACTTGTTTCAATTTCTGCATCGATTTTTAAAAATAATGGATTTATTGCTAATACGAGAGATTAACGATGTTTTATGCGTAAGTTTTATCGTAAAAAGTGAGTATTTTATTGTTTCGTGCCATTCGTTAATATACAAAGCCTTATTTTTCAATTAAATATTTTTTTTTCCACTTGGGGTTTCAGCGGCGAGAATTTTTACAATGGATGCTAGAGGTTACGCGGCGCCAAGTCAAAAGTATCTCGCCGTGAACCTCTAGCATGCTGGAGTACCTCTACAGATAAAAGTACTTCGATCGCAGAACAATACTTAGCACTCCCAACCATTGAGCAGTGAGGGTTATTCATCATGCTATGGTCACCCAAGACATATGGTTTAAGTTTTAATGTCTCATTTGAAGGATCCAAAGACACTTTAAGTTAACTTTTGGCCGTTCTGGTGCCGAGCGCTTGGTGAAGGAACATTTGTTTCAAATGTTCACGCTTTAGTTCTGACGATGCGCACCAAACCAAAATTGAATCCTCGCCTCCCGATCATGTACAGTCGATATATGAATAAAAATTTCTATTGTTTATTGATTGAAACTTCATCGATATTTCTGAAAGGCGAATAGAAGGGCCGTACGGTATTCGTTCGTCTCATGTAAATTTTAAATATGTTGTGTTTCACGGGTATATCCATTAAAGAAATAAACATTTTAAATATTGTTATTTGATATAACAATCCAAAATTCCTTTGATTTTAAAATTTTGAAATACAATTGAATCAAGAAAAAAATGCAAACCTCCTACACACAGAAAGATTCCACTTGATATATATGCTACAGGCTTAACCATTACGTGCTTAGATACTCTCCTGCTGTTCAAAATGAAGACCAGAATGCCGGCCCCGGATAACACAACATTAATGACACAGTTAATCTGAAGACCGATAATACCAAATTCTGAAAATATAATATTTAATTTAATTATATACATGTACATTTATAATAACAACTTTAAAGTATTTTGTATAAAAATATTTCAAATATATTATATTTTTTGTATATAACGAACGAAAGAGAAGGGGAGAACCATCACGTGATCTGTCAAGAAAAGATGTCGTCCGACTATTGTCTCCTTCATAAGTCCTTGAGTAGAATATTCCAATCCAAGTTGTACTATGTGTTTCCTGTAATAACAAATACAATTATTTTTCGTATTTAATTGGTAGGAAATGCATTTTTCATTAGTGCCATTTATCATTATATATTTATGACCATTACCTCGTACATTATCCAACCCGGTGTTGCAAATGCAACGATCTTGAACAACAAACCAAGCAGTAAAGCAACAGGAAGAACTCTGGTTTTAACCATCCTAGTTTCCTCTGAAAAAAAAAACCCGCATACAACTCAGCTTTTGGTCAAATAATTGCTACTTTTGAATTTGTTTACAGTGTATTTATATTTTGGGGGATATTTTTTTGGCTTTTTGTCTTGGAAATAAATATACTCTTGATATTTTCTTGATTTAGTGGCTTTTAGTTCTTTTCTACAAAAGGTGATATAGAAAATACATCGCTAAGTGTAAAAGGTCTTCAGTATATATACTCAACAAAGAAAGTTAAGGATTATGAAAACCTGCATTTATAATTTCTACATCGAAAAAGTATATTTAATCAAAATACATAATTACCTCTGTAAAGTTACAACACATTTGACAAAAAAGTAGTGGTAAATGTTCACTTGGACAGAAGAACAAGATTAACAAGATGGATACCCTTATTTTTAATGTGAATTTTCATAATACAGTAATTGCATAATTTGTTTAATTAAAGACTGACAATTATCCTGACAACTCTCAATACTTGGTGTGGCCTACCCTTGCCTGAATAACAGCCCTGCATCGCCTGGGCAAACTTCGAATTAGTGAACGGATGGTCCTTTGAGGTATCCGATCCCATTCCTCTAACAGAGCAACTTCAAGTTCATTGGTGTTGCATGGGGCAGGGTACCGCTGCTGAATTTGCCTCTGAAGAACATCCCAGGCATATTCAATAGGACTGAGGTCTGGTAACTTCGAAGGCCACTACATTCTCTCGATAGTCTCTGCCTCAAGGCACTGGTTTACGATGTTTGCTCTGTGTAGCCTGGCGTTATCATCCATCAAAATGAATTGCCTTCCTATTGCCCCAGCAAATGTTCTCACAATTGGCTGAATGATCTCATCTCTGTATCTGACACCGGTCAATAACCATTTCTGATGATGTGGACCCCTGAATAGAAATGCCTCCCCACACCATAACAGAACCATCACCAAAGCGATCACGTTGAGCCACACAGCAGTCGCATGTTGAGTCACAACAGCATTCTTCAGTCTCCACACCCGTCGCCTTCCTTCCTTCATTAAAATCTACACAAAATTTAGATTCATCTGTAAAAATTACCGATCTCAAGTGGCGGATTTGCCAATTTGCATGGTCTCTTGCAAACTCCAGCCTCCTTACTCTGTGATCTGCAGTGAAAACTGGGCGTGTGGCATTTCGTATTGCTTTTAGGTTAACTTCATGAAGCCTATTCCTGCGTGTTTTTGTACAGATGTTTATTCCATGTTATTCCCTTTTTAAAGCAACAGCCGAGTTAAATCGGTTTCGCTTTGCCTGCAGCACAAGTTGGCGGTCCTGTCGGGCCGTCGTATATCGTGGTCTTCCACTCCGAGGCCTTTCCTGGACTGATCCTGTAACCTGATATCTCTGCCACAACCGACCAATGACGCTTTGTGACCGGTTCATCAGTCTTCCCACTGAAGCCTGTGATATTCCAGTTTGTAGCATCCACTTGGCCCTACCGGCTTCCTGTACAGTCAAACGTCTTTTTTGGGGCATAACCTTTAATTCATTTGTGTTTCAAAGATGTTTAATTGTCCTTATTTATCGTCAGCATGAAATGTTGACAGTATTTCATAAAGCCATGCTTACCAGTTCTACTCTGCAATGCTGACTAGGGTTGATACTTTTTGTTTGGCTTCGAAAACTCGAAAACGTGGACTGATAAAGTAGTGAAGTGTAGCAAACAACACGTGTAGTTATGGATAAACATTCACATCAATTTATAATAAATTCCAGAATTGAAATTTCCTCAAATTAACTATATTATACTAAACCCTTAACTTTTTTTTGTTGAGTATATTACCTTTTGTCATTGTTTTACCTGATATTAACTGATCATTATCAGCCTGTGTTTGTGGTGCAACGAAACGCACAAGAATCATCACAACAGAGAACAGAACCAACAAGAAGCCAAGTCCAGCAATGATTACAGAATAGGCAACGCCATTAGAACATTCCGTTCCATCTAGGAAGTAGTAGCCATAAAATCGACTCAAAAGGACGTGTTCGAAAGTAGCTGTACAATGATATATTTGTAAATATATACAGTATTGTACACTTACTCATAGAATGAATTATATTTCGTTCTTCTTTAGCTGAAAAAAACTCGTTAATGTCAACTATTTGACGAAGACATTTTAGCACAGTATTCTGACCTGCAATTAGAACTAACACTCCCCCTATGACAGCCTTTTTGGGGTTTGAACGCCATTTTTTGACGGAAGCCCAAAGAATCCGACAGCCGACCCCGCACAGAAGAAGAGAGAGTATGCTGGCAAAATGAATATCAAGGAGGGCTAGAAAAAAAAATTTCAATAAAAACTCAATAGCTTCACTTTCTATTAAAAATGTAAGTTCCGTTTTCATGTTGAAGAAACAGTAAACATTGCCAAAATGAGGAAAGATTGCACTCGTATCATTAATCTCCCCCCGAGTACCTGCACGCAAACATATCCCCCCACACACACACACCCTGAGAGAGAGAGAGATACTTACGCAAACTAAAGGAAAAGGTTGACAGGCAGGCGGTTTCCCGTGAACAGGATACAGTATAAAAGATACTTTGATAGTTATTTTCTGTTGATCCATAAAATAGACTCAAATGAAGTATGTCATTATTAATTCCGATTTTATTATCTTCATTATAATACATGATATACAGTCATCATACAGTATTTGGCATGTCAAACGTTGCAATATCTATATTGTATCATTTTCCATTTGTATGGTATACTTTTTTTATGTCGCCCCGAACGAAGTCGGGAGACATATTGCGATTGTACGCATGAATTTGTTGTCCAGGCTGTTTCTCGGAGATGGCTGGGACAATATTCCTTAAACTTTCCTCAAACGACGACCACTGCTTGTTGTTGTGTTGTGTGGTAATTCAGTTTCAAATGGCTATTGTTGCCATGGAAACCTGCACAAAGGGAGGAATTTTGTCCACGAGTGTTCTCTCTGGTCCCTTGAACATTCGTCATAAAACTTTTTTTTTTATTTTAGGGAATAGTAATTGTAGTTGTGCGATTCGCATTTAAAATTTTGAAATAATCGATTATTGCCGTGGAAACCAGGCGAAAGTGAAAATATTTAACTTTGAATTTTAAATCAAAGTACTGAAAGTACTGATGCGAATGGATGGTTGTCCAAGCTTAGCTACTGGGTATTGTTTTAGTGAAACAATAAATGAAAGTCTTGTCCGAAATTATCAATAGTTGCCATGGAAATAGGGGAACAGTTCGTGGCGACATACGCTATTGCTTGCAATTGCAGACTCTCTAGTTAGCCGGGCTTATTGCTCAAAGAGTTATTGGCCGACTTATGTCAGCCTTTTCAAGACACCCCCAGAGTCGCCAAATTATTTGTTTTGAATAATTTTCCATTTGATTTGTTTATTTAATGATTATTTCCTATCTCTATTGATTAATTAATTATTCTATCGATTAATTTCGTATTTGTATTCAACAATTTTTTTCATTTGTATTGTATCTAAGGGACTTTTTCTATATATATATATATATATATTTTCCCTTACAAAGGATTTCATTGATCAAGTTTAAGTCTTTCTATAGTATAGTGGTCAAACAAGCGAGACATTTTTCGGGTGAACTGGCTCCTCAAACGTATTTGCTTTTATGCTAAGGTACTTCGAGGGGGGGGGGCTGGCAAATCTGGTCGATTTAGATTATTTATTTCCGTGCTCTTGCAGGAAAGAATATTTATGTCTAAGATGACCAGAGACAAGAAGAAAAAGAAAATCTCCCCGAACCCAAACATTCCATTTCTTGAGGGGGAGAAGAGTGCTAAGGTACCACCAGTCAAGATCAAATTATTTATTTTCGTTGACAACATTTCAAAGGACATATTATTCATTTACAATCTGCCAGCGCTCCTCTTTTACCTTAATCTTAATTTTAATATATCTTAATATACGCAAATACAACCATCAACTCCTATCAGTACTTTCAGTTTTTTGATTTAAAAATCAAAATTTAAGAAGTTTAACTTTCCTCTGCTTTCCATGACAATAATCGATTATTTCAAAATTTTAAATGCGAATAACGCAACTACAAAGTTCTACTAATCAATAAAATAAAAAAGTTTTATCACGAATGTTTAAGAGAGAACACTCACGGACAAAATTCAACGCTTTTTGCAGGTTTTCATGGCAACGGTAGCCATTTTGAAACTGAATGACCACATGGCACAACTTCAACCAACGATAACTACAACCACTGCATCCCTCCTTTGAGGAAAGTTTCAGGAATATTGTCCCAGCCATCTCCGAGAAACAGCCTGGACAACAAAAACATGCTTACAATCGCAATACAAATGAAAAATTGCAATGTTTGACGTGCCAAGATTGACGGAGTGTTGTGATAGATTCATTTTATGCATTTGTAACCAATAGCTTCTAATTCTAATCTTAATGTGATTTAAATTTACGATTAAAATTTTTTTTTTAATGTTTACAATACATAAAAAAGTATTTTGAATTATTTGCAAGTAAATTAAATATATCTTAAATACCGTTCAGTTTTTGGTAAATTATCCATCCCGGTGTTAAAAGGGCAACTATCCAGGAAAACAAGGCAACTGGTATAGCATAGACAGGAACCCGAGTATCCAACATACCGGTCAATTCTGATTAAGTACATGTACAATTCTCTAGTCTAAAAATATAAACTGTTTTCTTTCTGTCGACGTGTAAATCACTTTTCTTTAAACCTTATTCAAATGCTGGTTGATTCTATACCTGTATTGCTGAAAGAAGTATCATGACTACATACATATAAATAATTAACATTTATTTTGGAATTATGCGCAGTTAACTACTACTTATCTTGGTTTTTCCAAATGTAAATTAATCTCACCTTGATAAATTGTTTTTAACATCTTTGTATGTAAATAAAAATGACAGGTAAGTTCCTATTTAGTGAGGCATGACATATCGAAGTGACTGGACTCAAAAGGAATATCAGGAAAAATACCATTTGAAATAGAAATCTTTCTTATCGGATAATCCTGAATCTATTTCCCTGAAACTAAAGTTCTTCTAAAGAGGACTGGGTGGTCATTGTCGTTTTAATTTAGTAAATTTAGTTATGACTACTAAGTGGTCATACATGTAGTCGTTTCAAGCTGGGGGTATAATAAGAACATTAAACAACGATGATAGAATTTACAGAATGCTGACTTAAAACGGAGTTATTAAAATCCTTGCAACATCAACCAATGCGCAAATAGCTCGCCTTGACCAGAAAGTTTCTTTAAATGAGATTGTCGAAAATTTATTTTCTTTAATAATCCTGCTTGTTTCAGAAAATAATCGCAGGTATAAACACTTTAGTGTATCATCAACTTATTAGTTGTAATAATCCTGCTTGTTTCAGAAAATAATCGCAGGAGTATAACACACTTTAGCAAAGAAGAAGGTATGGTTTTAGCTTTATTGCAAAAATGTAAGACATCAAAAAGTTTTTGAAACCATATTATGTATATGACTGTGATAATTGATTTTTTACCATTCTGCTGATGTCATAAAATAAAAATAATGACGTATTTTTCTTTAGAAAACAGTGTCCAAGCCGTCGCCCACGTTAATTTTTTGATTGGTAATTTTATCTTTGTGGGCAACACAATATTTTCCATCCCTGCAACTTTTTAAGAGAGTTTTATGACGTCATAATTAGCACGCAGTAGGATTTGCATGATTTTTCTGCATTGAATTTCAATTATTTAAAAAGCATGAGTTTTCAACTTTTACACCAGTTTCATTTTTTAGAAAATCACAGGCTTCAAATTTAGGCCTATACTCAGCACACTGGGTAATAGAGCACTGAGGGTTCTTACCGTGCCAACGCCAACCGTGACACAGGAACTTGGTTTTTAAGGTCTCCTCCAAAACCTTATTTCTATCACTTCTAGTGCCTGACACTTAGCAAAGAAAGAACGACTACCTTTATTTTTGTGTCCTAGGTTTGAAATTATATTTTTCAATGATTTTGAAATATTGATTTTTGAAAAATAATTATTATTTTAATTTTTAAAAAAATCAGGGCTATCGTCAGACATGTTCAGTCAGATTACCATCTCCAAAACTGCAGAAACGGGTTGATACATGTTTTATAATATTTAGCATCAGTGGAAAGTATTCCCGACTTAAGAGATTGAAGTAGGATACTTGATCTGAAAAAAGATCAAGCTTAGACACTCGGCTTAGTACACGGAGGGGAACACGGGACAAGATGTGCGCCACCAAGTTCCCGACTTAAAGGTCCCATCACTATCCCTGAGAAACAAGGAGCATACACAACTCTGGCCAAGTATGAAGTAAACCAAAAAAATATATCCGGGATAATTAGGAATATAGAAATGCTTTCCTCCCTAAGTATTATAGTTTACAGGCCCCGAGCTGAACAATGGACATTTAATATACTCGTCCATTGCTCAATACTG
>NW_026921664.1:0-10068 GCF_032062105.1 Saccostrea cuccullata | reverse complement strand
TTTGTTGCTGCCCTAGCCTCAAGATAATATATGCGACTTCTTCCCCATATATGTGTTTTAGAAGTAAAAATAAAATGCTCCTCGAAAATGAAAATAAAGGCGAAGATCGTGGCATTCGCTACTTTAAAGGATTTTCACCTTCAGTTTGCTGTAAATTATTTTTTTTTCATACTCAGTGCTTGATAGTGGGCTTTAATAATTACAATTACGACTACTCATTATGTTGTTTAGTATAGGCATTTAGTGTATGAAGAAATATTTATTATGATGAATGATGCGTCTTCACACTGCATTTATTTGCAAAGTACGGCAAACATTTATGACGTCAACTTTAGCGCTCGTTTTCTCTATAACGTCATAATGCACATAAGGGTGGTTTTCGCTTGACGGTCATCATATGAAAACATCCAGGGGTAGTGTAGATTCTAAATTGTTCAAGTCATGACCCCTGGTGGTAGGGCGGGCCACAATAGGGAATCCAAGTTTTACATAGAAATATATGGGAAAAAACTTTAAAAATCTTCTTCTCAAGAACCACTGCGCCATAAAAGCTGAAACTTATGTGGAACATCCTTGGGTAGTGTAGATTCTAAATTGTTCAAATCATGACCCCCGAGGGTAGGGCGGGGTCACAATAGGGAATCCAAGTTTTACATAGAAATATATAGGGAAAAACTTTAAAATTCTTCTTCTCAAGAAGCACTGGGCCAGAAAAGCTGAAACTTATGTGGAAGCATCCTGGGGTAGTGTAGATTATAAATCATTACCCCTTGGGTTAGGGGGCCGGGGCCACAATAGGGAATCCAAGTTTTACATAGAAATATATAGGTAAAAACTTTAAAAATCTTCTTCTCAAGAAGCACTGGGCCAGAAAAGCTGAAACTTATGTGGAAGCATCCTAATGGTAGTGTAGATTATAAATTGGCCAAATCATGACCTCTGGTGGTAGGGCGTAGTCACAATTTGTATTACAAAGGGGGGATATCTGTTAAAGAACAGCATGGCCAAAGTTTCTCAGGTGAGCGATGTGGCCCATGGGCCTCTTGTTTGACCTTGGCATTTCCTTTGATCTTGACCTCACTTTAATGAAATTAGTGTCAAACTTCATATGCTGATACATACTAATGTAAGCACTTCAACTGCATCACTATTCAAGATATTCTGATCAAATTTCGTACATTTATACAAATTTTCATGTTGCTTTACTAATATACCCTCGGCGGGGCATTCATGTCCTCTGGACATATTTATAGTTACCTTTATATCTAACAGGTTTGTGACAATCGGAAAGTAAATTAAGAAATGTGTTACAGTTTTGAGAGTATCAGACAACTTTTATCAATGCATCATGAAACATTTCCATGAATAATCTAAATTAAACCATACTACATGTATAACATTAGTCTTTTAAGACATTGAAGCTATACAGAAATATTTACTCATTGTACTTAGTTTGTTTTGACAGGTCTCCCAGGATGTGCTGTTTAACTATGTAAAGCTAAATAGGCTGAAGAAATCACCATTTTAACAGGTTTCAAAAATATTTTAATTTTTAGCTCATCTAAGCCGAAGGCTCAAGTGAGCTTTTCTTAAGCTTAAATTTAGTTTTTTAGCTTTTGAGCTTTTCTGATCACATTTTGTCCGGTGTCCATCTGTCTGTCTGTAAACTTTTCACATTTTTGACTTCTCAAGAACCGCTGGGCCAATTTCAACCAAACTTGCCACAAAGCATCCTTGGGTGACGGGGATTTAAGTTATTTCAAATGAAGGGCCACGTGTAACGACGAAAAGTGACCCCCGTAGAATATTGACCAGGGGGTCATTTTTCTACGTAGAAAAATGACCCCGGTCAATATTCTACGACAAATAGCGTCATTTTTCGACTGTAGAAAAACATTCCAGACCAGCAATTCTACACTCCACACACGTTGAAAAATGACCCCCATAGAATTTTGACCCCCTACTTTTTTATACAATAAAACCTTATATACGAGTCTCCTGACATTTTTCATACTTTCAAATGCAATTGGGAGGAGTTTTTTTTTAATGTATTTTATTTCTTTCCATTATATATTTAATTGCATATCTTAATAGCAGCATCACTATCAATGTATCTGGTATGGATTTATTTTTGGCTTGTATAATCCGAATGAATATTGATTTATTGAGGAGCATAAATTTATTATTATATTTTTGGGTGTTTTTTAATCACTCAAAGGTTTTTCTGATTACTACCGGTATAAACTTTGAATTTTTTACAAGTCAAAAAACATAGCATAGAAGCAAGAGTATGGAAGGGAATTACCGCCAAAAGTCTATGTATCTTGCTTTTATTCTTATTCTGCCTACTTCTTTATGCTTTGTTATTAATGTAATTATATGTCACTTTATTGTTTTCATATTCGTCTTTATTACATTTCACTTTTACTTTTATCCTTCTTTATTTCGTCCTTACTTCTATGTTTCTTTATTCTTGTTAAGTCATTTTATTTTATTTTTAAATTGATACAATATCTTAAATGATTATCTCTATTACGAACGTTAACTCAATCACGCAAACAATGAAGCATATTCAATGAAGACGAATGTAAGTTGTCAAACCGTCAAAATTTAGTGCGGCATTATAACGCTAGGTGGTGTGGTGTTCGCTACGAGTGTTGGTAAAACTAGGTAACCAAACCCGGGTCGGGTTATTTGAGATTCTTTAATACGCCTTAGTACTTTAATTATCAATCGAACTTCTGAAGGTCTGATCGAGTACTGATCCAATAATGGAAACTCCATATTTATTTTCTCGGCCACACAGGATATACAGCAGTGGCCTCTTTTTTCAGACATAACTTTATACTACCGGTATACTGAATATGTTTATTGAAATGCCCACCCACTTTTTGTAAGAGTACGGGTCAAATAAGTTAATGCAGGGACCTATATACTAAGTTAGTATATAGGTCCCTGGTTAATGTAGTACGTATAGTAGGAAGAAAATTTAAATTTGACTTATAGAAGAAGTTAAATCTAAGCCAAAACTCACCCCGCCTTCGAAATAGGATTTCATTGGCATCGGAAGCAAATTGAAAGTGGGGGGCTAAGTGTAAGAATTTTCTAAGACCATCAAAAAAAAAACCTGACAAGCAAAAAAAAAAAAAAAAAAAGAAAAGAAATGTCCATTTTCCGAACTCAAATATTCAATTTCGTGGGGGTGGGTGAGGGGGGGGGGTAGGTTCGAACGCCAGTGCCAAAGTTTTTTTCCCCATACACCACCACTTTCCCCATTTTAAACCTATACTGCATCGTGCCCATGGCAAGTGGGGGGGTTATAACCTATGCAGGAACGTCGGTACTAAGTCTATCTCTGGAAAAAAAGTGGGGACTAAGTCGGAACCCCTCCACGGTTCCGACGCTGAGTATGTATTTTCAAGTTTTTTTTTGCGCTTGTCAAGTTGTTTTAGCCGGGTACTTTAATATTTATTCTCTTGTTGCCCCCTCCACTTTCAAAAACTTACAATGCTACGTTACTGTTATCTCGCCTGTAAAATATAACTCTATTAAAGTTATTTGTTGGATAATTGAATTCTAGTTTAATTGATATAAAAATGTTCAATATTTTGATACTAGTTAACCCTCATAAATTGGGTTGTTTTTCAGAACCTTCCACTGTACTGAAGTTTATTTCATGACAGATAGTAACTGCTCATGTGCGTGATTCTAGGGGCAGGGCTTTGCAAAGGAGTGAGGAGCGTTAATATGGGTAGGCAGGCGCGGATCCAAATTTTTTTTCCAGCGGGGGGGGGGGGGGCACCCCAGCCCAAAAACAAAAATTCCAATCCCAGAAATTACTTGACGAGCATAAAAAAACCTAAACTCGCCCAAACGTCAAAATCCAATTTCGAAGGGAGCGTTTAACTTTTTTCCTTGCTTTAGTATATACATTTTTAAACCTTGTAAATTCCAGGGGGTCCTTACACCCCATCCCCCTCTAGATCCGTGCATAGTAGGCGAAGTAAGAACTAGGCTTCATGCATCCAGACATACTAGAAACTCCCTGGTCTTATTTTCAGCGTTAATATTTCTTATTAAAATAGCACTTAATTTTCAATAAAGAAAGAAATATCTTTAGTACGCATCGTATTTGTGATCAGCCAGGAGAGCTAAAAAAATCTTAGAACTCGGAAATTCTGTTTGGTGGTGATGAGGGGGAGGGGTCGTCAACTTTTTTACAGTGCTAAATTTTACTCATACCAATAAGTACATGACTTTTAATATATAAATTGACTATAAGTACTGCAACAAAAAGGGTAAGACAGGGACGTAGTATCAGGGGGGGGGCAGGGGGGAGGGCTCCCCTCCCACTTCCCCCCCCCGACCATACCTTTACAATAGAAAATGTTTACTTAAAGGAAGATTACCCCCCCCCCCCCACACACACACACACACACACACATTTCACCACAGTGGATATAAAAGAATTTTTCCCCCAAAAAATTGGAATTGAAAAATAGTTGTTCTTGAAAAAAGTTAGCCACTTTGCCGATGGAGAGCTGCAAATTTGTCCTATATACTTAGCATCACTATGTTTCACTTCAAAGGGAAATCTTACCATTTGGACTTTCGAGGGAATGGCATGTACATATATCGGGTACATACCTGAACTAATAACAAACATCATTCATTTGAAAATTTAAGTTCGATCGATAAAGTATTAAGGCAGAAAATTGGAAAAAAAAACTCGAATAACCACGGCCCGGTTTGCTTACCTAATTTTACCAACACTCTTAGCGAACACCCCTGCCACCTAGCGTTATAATGCGGCACTAAATTAGGACAACTCGTATTCGTCTTCATTGAATATGCTTCATTGTTTGCGTGATTGAGTTAACGTTCGTAATAGAGATAATCATTTAAGATATTGTATCAATTTAAAAATAAAATAAAATGACTTAACAAGAATAAAGAAACATAGAAGTAAGGATGAAATGAAGAAGGATAAAAGTCAAAGTGAAATGTAATGAAGACAAATATGAAAACAATAAAGTGACATATAATTACAATAATAACAAAGCATAAAGAAGTAGGCAGAATAAGAATAAAAGCAAGATACATAGACTTTTGGCTGTAATTCCCTTCCATACAAGAAAGCAACATTTTTTAACTATATAAATTCAAGTCTCTTAGCTCTTTACATTTAAACTTACATATACATCTGTATGGAAGAAAGATATAGAGATAACGAACAGTATTCAATTTCAAAGTCCATAAAACAATACAAAATAAGGGCAGAGCAAAAACGGACCCCTGAAACATCAGAGGTGGGATCAGGTGCCATGGAGGAGTGAGCATTCCCTGCTGACCTGTCACACCCGCCGTGTTATCCTTGTCATGATCGGGAAATAACGAAAAAATCCGTCGTCAATTCAATGTAAAAATAATGGACAAATAACAATCAGCAATTTATTGCTGCATGAGTTAGGGAAGTTGATGAGAGAAAGTTAAGGTCATCACGTTTATCATATAGCTTGGTTGTTATATAACCATTAGCGTCTTTTTCAACTAAAATATCCAAGTATGAAACAGATGTGTCAGACTCTGTGATATCTTAAGACTTTTCTTATCTCAAGCTCTTCAGGATATATCGTATCGACGTAGGAATGGAAGTTACCTTTGTTGATTTACAAAACATCTTCGATATATCTAAATGTCGAGTTGAAGGCTACAGCAAGTGTTTTTTTCTTTTCATGCATAAGATCTTGCACAAATTCTGCTTCATTTGAATACAGAAATAGGTCTGCTAATAACGGAGCGCATTTAGTTCCTATGGAAATTCCAGTAGATTGTTTGAAGACTTGGTCTCCAAAAACCCATTGATTTTTTTTTTCAATCAGAAACTCAGGCATCTTTTTGATGTCAATTTCAAAGTACTTCTGCACGTAATCAGAGTGTGTTTTTTAACAAAATAATTTTGCAAATGACCAATTACCAAGTAAGAGAATTTTTTTCTTTTCTATTTCTTCTGAAAAAGCAACTGTCAATAATATCAAAAAGCCTGGACTTTAATTTATCGTAGGGAATGATTGTATATAAAGTTGAAAAGTTGTAAGTTTTAAGCTGTTGACCTTGGTAAAATCTTGTGATTTCAAATGTCCAAAACTGAGTTCTTTGGACTTTTTGAGTATCCACATCTGATTCATACCACTTCTTGAGTATATTTTTGCACAGTACTCTTGAAGTTTTTCCTTCATTTCTGTCAATATATTATTGAGATGTAACCAAAGAGGCTTGGTTGAACATTAACTGGAACCCGCATCTTCGTTTGTAAGGATTCTTATGAAGTTTCGGAATCCAAAATATATAGGGTAGTTCAAATTCATTTATAGCTCTATGGAATATTAAAAATATTCAAAACTGACATCGATTTTGAAGAATTTTTTTCCTCAGAAAGGGAAGTATGAATATAAGTAGGATTACCACTTGTAGAATTAAATCCACGTTCTTCTAAAATACAATTTGTATAATGAGCCTTACAAACAAAGACAATATCGTTACCTGCTTTGTCGGCAGGAACCAGTACGTACTGATCGTGTTATCTATCTCATTCTTTTTCACTTCTGGATTATTGAACAAAGAAGGATATATGGTTTTCATATTGCCCCTCAATATTTTAATACGTGATTTTAACATGGAATTGATACATTTAATCCATTCTGACAATGTGTCAACGTCTTCTTTTTCATATCTGGCCCATTTTCTGTCGTAAATTTCATCAAAATCCATAATACTTATGAAATTCCAACGCCAGTTGAAGGAGCAGGGTTATTCATTCTGCTTTAAAATACACACTAAGTTTTTACCTACCTTATATAAAGTACTAATTATTGCCCCTCAGTCTTCTTTGGATTTGATACATTTAATCCATTCTGATGTCATTTCTTTTTCATATCTGTTTTCTGTAAATTTCATCAAAATCCCATAATATATATGAAATTCCAACGCCAGTTGAAGGAGCAGGGTTATGCATTCTGCTTTAAAATACACACTTTTTTACCTACCTTATATAAAGTACTAATTTTTTCATGTATATACAGGAAATACCATACACACAGAGAACGTTCCTATAATGATATTAAAATTTCTCCAAAACTGGCAAAAAATTACTTCTGAGTGAATGACAGTTCAACCTTCAGAGATATCTATAATTTAAAAAAATACATTTTCCAACACTTTTTTATCCCACAGACACCTGACCAATGATTGCTGTTACATCCCCTTTTTTCTGAGATATTATAGACATTACCTTTGCAAATTAATGAGCTCTAATTGTCTACCATGCCATTACTTCGATATCAAGTCGTAACACATACCGTCCAAAGTAAAGGTGTGGAATTTTGGGGTAAAAGTGTCTCAAACTCCAAGGTCAATGTTATAAGGTCAAAGATGGTTGTACACAAAAAGGGTCTTTCATAAAAATACAACTGTGAAATATGAAAGCCATAGTCCCATCCAGTCTAAAGATATGGACATGATTTATGCTTTTGAAAAATAAAACTTTATTTTGATTATTGCAAATTATTTATCCGGGGTAAAATCAAAGAGATTTATAATTAATTAATTATGGAAACTTTTTAGCTCACCTCAACGAAGTTGGGGGAGCTTATGTAATACCCTCGGCGTCGGCGTCGGCGTCGGTGTCGGTGTCGGTGTCGGCGTCCCAGGTTAAGTTTTTTGGAGCAGTTTTCTTTTTAAGTACTTCTATGTCCTATATTGATTAGACATGCATGAAAGATGCTTCTAATGTGTTTCACTGTACCAGTCAAAGTTTCAGATGCTGCAATTTCAGCAAAGGAATGACCAGGTTAATGTTTTTGGAGCAGGTTAACATTTTTGGTGCAGTTTTTGGTGTAGGTCTCATGTCCAAGGAACTATAAGCCCTATGTTGACCAAACTTGCATGGATGGTACATCTAAGGATGCACATAACCAGGCTTGCTTCGGATGCTGAATCTGACCTACATTTTCCGGTTGAGTGAACATGTTAATGTTTTTGGTGCAGGTCTCATTTCCAAGTAACTATAAGCCCTATGTTGACCAAACTTGCATGGATGGTAAATCTAAGGATGCACATCAGCACACTTGCTTCGGATGCTGAATCTGACCTACATTTTCTGGTTGAGTGAACAGGTTAATGTTTTTGGTGCAGGTCTCATTTCCAAGTAACTATAAGCCCTATGTTGACCAAACTTGCATGGATGATACATCTATGGATGTACACTACCAGACTTGCTTCGGATGCTGAATCTGACCTACATTTTCCGGTTGAGTGAACAGGTTAATGTTTTTGGTGCAGGTCTCATTTCCAAGTAACTATAAGCCCTATGTTGACCAAACTTGCTTGGATGGTACATCTTAGGATGCATACTACCAGACTTGCTTCGGATGCTGAATCTGACCTACATTTTCTGGATGAGTGAACAGGTTAAAGTTTTTGGGGCAGGATTCATTTCCAAGTTACAATGAGCCTATAATGGCTAAACTTGCGTGGATGATACATCTTAGGATGCATACTACCAGACTTGCTTCGGATGCTGAATCTGACCTACATTTTCTGGATGAGTGAACAGGTTAAAGTTTTTGATGCAGGATTTATTTCCAAGTAACTATGAGCTCTTTAATGACCAAACTTGCATGGATGATACATCTAAGGTTGCATTCTACCAGGCTGGCTTTAGATGCTGAATCTGAACTATATTTTTTTCTGGATGAATGAGGAGATTAAATTTTTAAGCAGGTTTCATTTCTAATTAACTATTAGACCTATATTGTGCAAACTCGCATGGATGATACATCTTAGGATGCATACTAATGGACTTGCTCCGGATGCTGAATTCGACATACATTTTCCAGATAATGGACCAGGTAAAAAGTTATGGGTGCAGGTCTATCACCAAGAAACTATAAGGCTTAAATAAACCAAACTTGCCCAAATGATGCATCAAGGGATGAAAACTCTTAAACTTGCTTCAGATGCTGGATTTGATCACATTTTTGTGATGAAGAGCTAGATTTAAGATTTTATATAGGTCTGTTTCAAAGTATCAGATCAAAATTTCATAAATGTTGCATTTTTGGATGTACACTTTTTGTTGGGTAATTGTGTGACTTTGCCTTACTTAATTAAAGGCAACATTCGTTGAGGTGAGCTCTGTAATCTCTGATTACCTATGTTTTCCTGACACAAGCTAGAAAATAACATTTTTTAAAGATTAAAATGACAACTGTGAAAACTTACTTTATAAAATGAAAAAAAAAACGTTTTTTCGAATGCTCGTATCGTTGCTCTAACAGCTTTTAGTTAGAACATTTTAATATTATTTCCTTTGATGGGGATAAAACAGTTTGTATAATTAATGTAAGGTATTGTATAGCTTTGATTTCATTATCTAAGCTTAGAAGCTCCCAGAAATGACACTTCAAAGCATAAGGCAGCTTTATATTACCCGTATACATTCACCAAACAAGAATTTTCCCGTCAAAACGAATGTTTTTGCATCAAAAAATGACAAGGGGTCATTATTCTACGGGGTCATTTTTCTACAATGCACACGGAGAAAAACGACCCCAAGGCCATAATTTCTACAGAAAAGTGGGTCAATTTTCTACGTAGAATATTGACCAGGGGGTCAAATTTCTACGTAGAAAAATGACTCCCGGTCAATATTCTACGGGGTCACTTTTCGTCGTTACACCACGCCCTCCTTCAAGGAGAGATAATTTGGAATTAAGGAAAATTTAGTGGGATGTTTTAAAAATCTTCTTAAGAACTATTGTGCCAGGAAAGATGAAACTTATGGGAAAACATCCTCAGGTAGTGTATATTCAAGTTTGTTCAAATCATGACCCCCGGAGGTAGGACGGGGCCAAGATGGCCAACCAACGTTTTACATAGAAATATAGGAAAATTCTTTAAAGATCTTCTTCTCAAGAATAACAAAGCCATAATTCATCATATTTTTATGGAAGCATCGTCAGGTAGTGTAGATTCCATTTTCTTAAAGTCATGACCCCTGGGGGTAGG